>NW_027507039.1:0-209345 GCF_052324685.1 Brachyhypopomus gauderio | reverse complement strand
CACTGGCCCCTTCAACTACAACATCAACTGACACATCTTCAGCCACATCAACAAAGTCTCCAACAACTTTGAGCAGCACAAGTACATCCACACCACCAACAACTTCAACACTGGCCCCTTCAACTACAACTTCAGCTGAGACATTTACAGCCACATCAACAACCTCTCCAACAACTTCAACACTGGCCCCTTCCACTACATCAACTGAGACAACATCTCCAGCCACATCAACAACGTCTCCAACAACTGTGAGCACCACAAGTACATCCACACCACATACAACTTCAACACTGGCCCCTTCAACTACAACATCAACTGAGACATCTTCAGCCACATCAACAACGTCTCCAACATCTTTAAGCACCACAAGTACATCCACAACCCATACAACTTCAACACTGGCCCCTTCAACTACAACATCAACTGAGACAACATCTTCAGCCACATCAAGAACGTCTCCAACAACTTTGAGCACCACAAGTACATCCACACCACATACAACTTCAACACTGGCCCCTTCAACTACAACATCAACTGAGACATTTTCAGCCACATCGACAATGTCTCCAACAACTTTGAGCACCACAAGTACATCCACACCACAAATATCTTCAACACTGGCCCCTTCAACAGCAACTTCACCAAAGACAACTTCTACGGCCACATCAACAATCTCTCCAACAACTTCCACACTAGCCCCTTCAACTACAACATCAACTGAGACAACATTTTCAGCCACATCGACAATGTCTCCAACAACTTTGAGCACCACAAGTACATCCACACCACAAATATCTTCAACACTGGCCCCTTCAACAGCAACTTCAGCAAAGACAACTTCTACGGCCACATCTACAATTTCTCCAACAACTTCCACACTAGCCCCTTCCACTACAACATCAACTGAGACAACATCTTCAGCCACATCAACAACGTCGCCAACATCTTTGAGCACCACAAGTACATCCACAACCCATACAACTTCAACACTGGCCCCTTCAACTACAACATCAACTGAGACATCTTCAGCCACATCGACAATGTCTCCAACAACTTTGAGCACCAAAAGTACATCCACACCACATACAACTTCAACACTGGCCCCTTCAACTACAACATCAACTGAGACAACATCTTCAGCCACATCAACAACGTCTCCAACAACTTTGAGCACCACAAGTACATCCACACCACAAATATCTTCAACACTGGCCCCTTCAACTACATCAACTGAGACAACATCTTCAGCCACATCTACAACGTCTCCAACAACTTTGAGCACCACAAGTACATCCACACCACATACAACTTCAACATTGGCCCCTTCAACTACAACATCAACTGAGACATCTTCAGCCACATCGACAATGTCTCCAACATCTTTGAGCACCACAAGTACATCCACACCACAAACAACTTCAACACTGGCCCCTTCAACTACAACATCAACTGAGACATCTTCAGCCACATCAACAAAGTCTCCAACAACTTTGAGCAGCACAAGTACATCCACACCACCAACAACTTCAACACTGGCCCCTTCAACTACAACTTCAGCTGAGACATCTACAGCCACATCAACAACCTCTCCAACAACTTCAACACTGGCCCCTTCCACTACAACATCAACTGAGACAACATCTCCAGCCACATCAACAACGTCTCCAACAACTGTGAGCACCACAAGTACATCCACACCACATACAACTTCAACACTGGCCCCTTCAACTACAACATCAACTGAGATATCTTCAGCCACATCAACAACGTCTCCAACATCTTTAAGCACCACAAGTACATCCACAACCCATACAACTTCAACACTGGCCCCTTCAACTACAACATCAACTGAGACAACATCTTCAGCCACATCAAGAACGTCTCCAACAACTTTGAGCACCACAAGTACATCCACACCACAAATATCTTCAACACTGGCCCCTTCAACAGCAACTTCAGCAGAGACAACTTCTACGGCCACATCAAGAATGTCTCCAACAACTTTGAGCACCACAAGTACATCCACACCACAAATATCTTCAACACTGGCCCCTTCAACAGCAACTTCACCAAAGACAACTTCTACGACCACATCAACAATCTCTCCAACAACTTCCACACTAGCCCCTTCAACTACAACATCAACTGAGACAACATTTTCAGCCACATCGACAATGTCTCCAACAACTTTGAGCACCACAAGTACATCCACACCACAAATATCTTCAACACTGGCCCCTTCAACAGCAACTTCACCAAAGACAACTTCTACGGCCACATCAACAATCTCTCCAACAACTTCCACACTAGCCCCTTCAACTACAACATCAACTGAGACAACATTTTCAGCCACATCGACAATGTCTCCAACAACTTTGAGCACCACAAGTACATCCACACCACAAATATCTTCAACACTGGCCCCTTCAACAGCAACTTCAGCAAAGACAACTTCTACGGCCACATCTACAATTTCTCCAACAACTTCCACACTAGCCCCTTCCACTACAACATCAACTGAGACAACATCTTCAGCCACATCAACAACGTCGCCAACATCTTTGAGCACCACAAGTACATCCACAACCCATACAACTTCAACACTGGCCCCTTCAACTACAACATCAACTGAGACATCTTCAGCCACATCGACAATGTCTCCAACAACTTTGAGCACCAAAAGTACATCCACACCACATACAACTTCAACACTGGCCCCTTCAACTACAACATCAACTGAGACAACATCTTCAGCCACATCAACAACGTCTCCAACAACTTTGAGCACCACAAGTACATCCACACCACAAATATCTTCAACACTGGCCCCTTCAACTACATCAACTGAGACAACATCTTCAGCCACATCTACAACGTCTCCAACAACTTTGAGCACCACAAGTACATCCACACAACATACAACTTCAACATTGGCCCCTTCAACTACAACATCAACTGAGACATCTTCAGCCACATCGACAATGTCTCCAACATCTTTGAGCACCACAAGTACATCCACACCACAAACAACTTCAACACTGGCCCCTTCAACTACAACATCAACTGAGACATCTTCAGCCACATCAACAAAGTCTCCAACAACTTTGAGCAGCACAAGTACATCCACACCACCAACAACTTCAACACTGGCCCCTTCAACTACAACTTCAGCTGAGACATCTACAGCCACATCAACAACCTCTCCAACAACTTCAACACTGGCCCCTTCCACTACAACATCAACTGAGACAACATCTCCAGCCACATCAACAACGTCTCCAACAACTGTGAGCACCACAAGTACATCCACACCACATACAACTTCAACACTGGCCCCTTCAACTACAACATCAACTGAGACATCTTCCGCCACATCAACAACGTCTCCAACATCTTTAAGCACCACAAGTACATCCACAACCCATACAACTTCAACACTGGCCCCTTCAACTACAACATCAACTGAGACAACATCTTCAGCCACATCAAGAACGTCTCCAACAACTTTGAGCACCACAAGTACATCCACACCACAAATATCTTCAACACTGGCCCCTTCAACAGCAACTTCAGCAGAGACAACTTCTACGGCCACATCAAGAATGTCTCCAACAACTTTGAGCACCACAAGTACATCCACACCACAAATATCTTCAACACTGGCCCCTTCAACAGCAACTTCAGCAAAGACAACTTCTACGGCCAAATCAACAATCTCTCCAACAACTTCCACACTAGCCCCTTCCACTACAACATCAACTGAGACAACATCTTCAGCCACATCAACAACGTCTCCAACATCTTTGAGCACCACAAGTACATCCACATCCCATACAACTTCAACACTGGCCCCTTCAACTACATCAACTGAGACAACATCTTCAGCCACATCTACAACGTCTCCAACAACTTTGAGCACCACAAGTACATCCACACCACATACAACTTCAACATTGGCCCCTTCAACTACAACATCAACTGAGACATCTTCAGCCACATCGACAATGTCTCCAACATCTTTGAGCACCACAAGTACATCCACACCACAAACAACTTCAACACTGGCCCCTTCAACTACAACATCAACTGAGACATCTTCAGCCACATCAACAAAGTCTCCAACAACTTTGAGCAGCACAAGTACATCCACACCACAAACAACTTCAACACTGGCCCCTTCAACTACAACTTCAGCTGAGACATCTACAGCCACATCAACAACCTCTCCAACAACTTCAACACTGGCCCCTTCCACTACAACATCAACTGAGACAACATCTCCAGCCACATCAACAACGTCTCCAACAACTGTGAGCACCACAAGTACATCCACACCACATACAACTTCAACACTGGCCCCTTCAACTACAACATCAACTGAGACATCTTCAGCCACATCAACAACGTCTCCAACATCTTTAAGCACCACAAGTACATCCACAACCCATACAACTTCAACACTGGCCCCTTCAACTACAACATCAACTGAGACAACATCTTCAGCCACATCAAGAACGTCTCCAACAACTTTGAGCACCACAAGTACATCCACACCACAAATATCTTCAACACTAGCCCCTTCAACAGCAACTTCAGCAGAGACAACTTCTACGGCCACATCAACAATCTCTCCAACAACTTCCACACTAGCCACTTCCACTACATCAACTAAGACAACATCTTCAGCCACATCAACAACGTCTCCAACAACTTTGAGCACCACAAGTACATCCACACCACATACAACTTCAACACTGGCCCCTTCAACTACAACATCAACTGAGACAACATCTTCAGCCACATCAAGAACGTCTCCAACAACTTTGAGCACCACAAGTACATCCACACCACAAATATCTTCAACACTGGCCCCTTCAACAGAAACTTCAGCAGAGACAACTTCTACGGCCACATCAACAATCTCTCCAACAACTTCCACACTAGCCCCTTCCACTACATCATCAACTGAGACAACATCTTCAGCCACATCAACAACATCTCCAACAACTTTGAGCACCACAAGTACATCCACACCACATACAACTTCAACACTGGCTCCTTCAACTACAACATCAACTGAGACATCTTCAGCCACATCGACAATGTCTCCAACAACTTTGAGCACCAAAAGTACATCCACACCACATACAACTTCAACACTGGCCCCTTCAACTACAACATCAACTGAGACAACATCTTCAGCCACATCAACAACGTCTCCAACATCTTTGAGCACCACAAGTACATCCACACCCCATACAACTTCAACACAGGCCCCTTCAACAGCAACTTCAGCAAAGACAACTTCTACGGCCACATCTACAACGTCTCCAACAACTTTGAGCACCACAAGTACATCCACACCACATACAACTTCAACATTGGCCCCTTCAACTACAACATCAACTGAGACATCTTCAGCCACATCGACAATGTCTCCAACATCTTTGAGCACCACAAGTACATCCACACCACAAACAACTTCAACACTGGCCCCTTCAACTACAACATCAACTGAGACATCTTCAGCCACATCAACAAAGTCTCCAACAACTTTGAGCAGCACAAGTACATCCACACCACCAACAACTTCAACACTGGCCCCTTCAACTACAACTTCAGCTGAGACATCTACAGCCACATCAACAACCTCTCCAACAACTTCAACACTGGCCCCTTCCACTACAACATCAACTGAGACAACATCTCCAGCCACATCAACAACGTCTCCAACAACTGTGAGCACCACAAGTACATCCACACCACATACAACTTCAACACTGGCCCCTTCAACTACAACATCAACTGAGATATCTTCAGCCACATCAACAACGTCTCCAACATCTTTAAGCACCACAAGTACATCCACAACCCATACAACTTCAACACTGGCCCCTTCAACTACAACATCAACTGAGACAACATCTTCAGCCACATCAAGAACGTCTCCAACAACTTTGAGCACCACAAGTACATCCACACCACAAATATCTTCAACACTGGCCCCTTCAACAGCAACTTCAGCAGAGACAACTTCTACGGCCACATCAAGAATGTCTCCAACAACTTTGAGCACCACAAGTACATCCACACCACAAATATCTTCAACACTGGCCCCTTCAACAGCAACTTCACCAAAGACAACTTCTACGACCACATCAACAATCTCTCCAACAACTTCCACACTAGCCCCTTCAACTACAACATCAACTGAGACAACATTTTCAGCCACATCGACAATGTCTCCAACAACTTTGAGCACCACAAGTACATCCACACCACAAATATCTTCAACACTGGCCCCTTCAACAGCAACTTCAGCAAAGACAACTTCTACGGCCACATCTACAATTTCTCCAACAACTTCCACACTAGCCCCTTCCACTACAACATCAACTGAGACAACATCTTCAGCCACATCAACAACGTCGCCAACATCTTTGAGCACCACAAGTACATCCACAACCCATACAACTTCAACACTGGCCCCTTCAACTACAACATCAACTGAGACATCTTCAGCCACATCGACAATGTCTCCAACAACTTTGAGCACCAAAAGTACATCCACACCACATACAACTTCAACACTGGCCCCTTCAACTACAACATCAACTGAGACAACATCTTCAGCCACATCAACAACGTCTCCAACAACTTTGAGCACCACAAGTACATCCACACCACAAATATCTTCAACACTGGCCCCTTCAACTACAACTTCAGCTGAGACATCTACAGCCACATCAACAACCTCTCCAACAACTTCAACACTGGCCCCTTCCACTACAACATCAACTGAGACAACATCTCCAGCCACATCAACAACGTCTCCAACAACTGTGAGCACCACAAGTACATCCACACCACATACAACTTCAACACTGGCCCCTTCAACTACAACATCAACTGAGACATCTTCAGCCACATCAAAAACGTCGCCAACATCTTTGAGCACCACAAGTACATCCACAACCCATACAACTTCAACACTGGCCCCTTCAACTACAACATCAACTGACACATCTTCAGCCACATCAACAAAGTCTCCAACAACTTTGAGCAGCACAAGTACATCCACACCACCAACAACTTCAACACTGGCCCCTTCAACTACAACTTCAGCTGAGACATTTACAGCCACATCAACAACCTCTCCAACAACTTCAACACTGGCCCCTTCCACTACATCAACTGAGACAACATCTCCAGCCACATCAACAACGTCTCCAACAACTGTGAGCACCACAAGTACATCCACACCACATACAACTTCAACACTGGCCCCTTCAACTACAACATCAACTGAGACATCTTCAGCCACATCAACAACGTCTCCAACATCTTTAAGCACCACAAGTACATCCACAACCCATACAACTTCAACACTGGCCCCTTCAACTACAACATCAACTGAGACAACATCTTCAG
This sequence comes from Brachyhypopomus gauderio, assembly GCF_052324685.1. Taxonomy (NCBI): domain Eukaryota; kingdom Metazoa; phylum Chordata; class Actinopteri; order Gymnotiformes; family Hypopomidae; genus Brachyhypopomus; species Brachyhypopomus gauderio. The sequence goes on along the minus strand of NW_027507039.1, from coordinate 201,914 downwards.
CCACATCAAGAACGTCTCCAACAACTTTGAGCACCACAAGTACATCCACACCACATACAACTTCAACACTGGCCCCTTCAACTACAACATCAACTGAGACATTTTCAGCCACATCGACAATGTCTCCAACAACTTTGAGCACCACAAGTACATCCACACCACAAATATCTTCAACACTGGCCCCTTCAACAGCAACTTCACCAAAGACAACTTCTACGGCCACATCAACAATCTCTCCAACAACTTCCACACTAGCCCCTTCAACTACAACATCAACTGAGACAACATTTTCAGCCACATCGACAATGTCTCCAACAACTTTGAGCACCACAAGTACATCCACACCACAAATATCTTCAACACTGGCCCCTTCAACAGCAACTTCAGCAAAGACAACTTCTACGGCCACATCTACAATTTCTCCAACAACTTCCACACTAGCCCCTTCCACTACAACATCAACTGAGACAACATCTTCAGCCACATCAACAACGTCGCCAACATCTTTGAGCACCACAAGTACATCCACAACCCATACAACTTCAACACTGGCCCCTTCAACTACAACATCAACTGAGACATCTTCAGCCACATCGACAATGTCTCCAACAACTTTGAGCACCAAAAGTACATCCACACCACATACAACTTCAACACTGGCCCCTTCAACTACAACATCAACTGAGACAACATCTTCAGCCACATCAACAACGTCTCCAACAACTTTGAGCACCACAAGTACATCCACACCACAAATATCTTCAACACTGGCCCCTTCAACTACATCAACTGAGACAACATCTTCAGCCACATCTACAACGTCTCCAACAACTTTGAGCACCACAAGTACATCCACACCACATACAACTTCAACATTGGCCCCTTCAACTACAACATCAACTGAGACATCTTCAGCCACATCGACAATGTCTCCAACATCTTTGAGCACCACAAGTACATCCACACCACAAACAACTTCAACACTGGCCCCTTCAACTACAACATCAACTGAGACATCTTCAGCCACATCAACAAAGTCTCCAACAACTTTGAGCAGCACAAGTACATCCACACCACCAACAACTTCAACACTGGCCCCTTCAACTACAACTTCAGCTGAGACATCTACAGCCACATCAACAACCTCTCCAACAACTTCAACACTGGCCCCTTCCACTACAACATCAACTGAGACAACATCTCCAGCCACATCAACAACGTCTCCAACAACTGTGAGCACCACAAGTACATCCACACCACATACAACTTCAACACTGGCCCCTTCAACTACAACATCAACTGAGATATCTTCAGCCACATCAACAACGTCTCCAACATCTTTAAGCACCACAAGTACATCCACAACCCATACAACTTCAACACTGGCCCCTTCAACTACAACATCAACTGAGACAACATCTTCAGCCACATCAAGAACGTCTCCAACAACTTTGAGCACCACAAGTACATCCACACCACAAATATCTTCAACACTGGCCCCTTCAACAGCAACTTCAGCAGAGACAACTTCTACGGCCACATCAAGAATGTCTCCAACAACTTTGAGCACCACAAGTACATCCACACCACAAATATCTTCAACACTGGCCCCTTCAACAGCAACTTCACCAAAGACAACTTCTACGACCACATCAACAATCTCTCCAACAACTTCCACACTAGCCCCTTCAACTACAACATCAACTGAGACAACATTTTCAGCCACATCGACAATGTCTCCAACAACTTTGAGCACCACAAGTACATCCACACCACAAATATCTTCAACACTGGCCCCTTCAACAGCAACTTCACCAAAGACAACTTCTACGGCCACATCAACAATCTCTCCAACAACTTCCACACTAGCCCCTTCAACTACAACATCAACTGAGACAACATTTTCAGCCACATCGACAATGTCTCCAACAACTTTGAGCACCACAAGTACATCCACACCACAAATATCTTCAACACTGGCCCCTTCAACAGCAACTTCAGCAAAGACAACTTCTACGGCCACATCTACAATTTCTCCAACAACTTCCACACTAGCCCCTTCCACTACAACATCAACTGAGACAACATCTTCAGCCACATCAACAACGTCGCCAACATCTTTGAGCACCACAAGTACATCCACAACCCATACAACTTCAACACTGGCCCCTTCAACTACAACATCAACTGAGACATCTTCAGCCACATCGACAATGTCTCCAACAACTTTGAGCACCAAAAGTACATCCACACCACATACAACTTCAACACTGGCCCCTTCAACTACAACATCAACTGAGACAACATCTTCAGCCACATCAACAACGTCTCCAACAACTTTGAGCACCACAAGTACATCCACACCACAAATATCTTCAACACTGGCCCCTTCAACTACATCAACTGAGACAACATCTTCAGCCACATCTACAACGTCTCCAACAACTTTGAGCACCACAAGTACATCCACACCACATACAACTTCAACATTGGCCCCTTCAACTACAACATCAACTGAGACATCTTCAGCCACATCGACAATGTCTCCAACATCTTTGAGCACCACAAGTACATCCACACCACAAACAACTTCAACACTGGCCCCTTTAACTACAACATCAACTGAGACATCTTCAGCCACATCAACAAAGTCTCCAACAACTTTGAGCAGCACAAGTACATCCACACCACCAACAACTTCAACACTGGCCCCTTCAACTACAACTTCAGCTGAGACATCTACAGCCACATCAACAACCTCTCCAACAACTTCAACACTGGCCCCTTCCACTACAACATCAACTGAGACAACATCTCCAGCCACATCAACAACGTCTCCAACAACTGTGAGCACCACAAGTACATCCACACCACATACAACTTCAACACTGGCCCCTTCAACTACAACATCAACTGAGATATCTTCAGCCACATCAACAACGTCTCCAACATCTTTAAGCACCACAAGTACATCCACAACCCATACAACTTCAACACTGGCCCCTTCAACTACAACATCAACTGAGACAACATCTTCAGCCACATCAAGAACGTCTCCAACAACTTTGAGCACCACAAGTACATCCACACCACAAATATCTTCAACACTGGCCCCTTCAACAGCAACTTCAGCAGAGACAACTTCTACGGCCACATCAAGAATGTCTCCAACAACTTTGAGCACCACAAGTACATCCACACCACAAATATCTTCAACACTGGCCCCTTCAACAGCAACTTCACCAAAGACAACTTCTACGACCACATCAACAATCTCTCCAACAACTTCCACACTAGCCCCTTCAACTACAACATCAACTGAGACAACATTTTCAGCCACATCGACAATGTCTCCAACAACTTTGAGCACCACAAGTACATCCACACCACAAATATCTTCAACACTGGCCCCTTCAACAGCAACTTCACCAAAGACAACTTCTACGGCCACATCAACAATCTCTCCAACAACTTCCACACTAGCCCCTTCAACTACAACATCAACTGAGACAACATTTTCAGCCACATCGACAATGTCTCCAACAACTTTGAGCACCACAAGTACATCCACACCACAAATATCTTCAACACTGGCCCCTTCAACAGCAACTTCAGCAAAGACAACTTCTACGGCCACATCTACAATTTCTCCAACAACTTCCACACTAGCCCCTTCCACTACAACATCAACTGAGACAACATCTTCAGCCACATCAACAACGTCGCCAACATCTTTGAGCACCACAAGTACATCCACAACCCATACAACTTCAACACTGGCCCCTTCAACTACAACATCAACTGAGACATCTTCAGCCACATCGACAATGTCTCCAACAACTTTGAGCACCAAAAGTACATCCACACCACATACAACTTCAACACTGGCCCCTTCAACTACAACATCAACTGAGACAACATCTTCAGCCACATCAACAACGTCTCCAACAACTTTGAGCACCACAAGTACATCCACACCACAAATATCTTCAACACTGGCCCCTTCAACTACATCAACTGAGACAACATCTTCAGCCACATCTACAACGTCTCCAACATCTTTGAGCACCACAAGTACATCCACACCACAAACAACTTCAACACTGGCCCCTTCAACTACAACATCAACTGAGACATCTTCAGCCACATCAACAAAGTCTCCAACAACTTTGAGCAGCACAAGTACATCCACACCACCAACAACTTCAACACTGGCCCCTTCAACTACAACTTCAGCTGAGACATCTACAGCCACATCAACAACCTCTCCAACAACTTCAACACTGGCCCCTTCCACTACAACATCAACTGAGACAACATCTCCAGCCACATCAACAACGTCTCCAACAACTGTGAGCACCACAAGTACATCCACACCACATACAACTTCAACACTGGCCCCTTCAACTACAACATCAACTGAGACATCTTCCGCCACATCAACAACGTCTCCAACATCTTTAAGCACCACAAGTACATCCACAACCCATACAACTTCAACACTGGCCCCTTCAACTACAACATCAACTGAGACAACATCTTCAGCCACATCAAGAACGTCTCCAACAACTTTGAGCACCACAAGTACATCCACACCACAAATATCTTCAACACTGGCCCCTTCAACAGCAACTTCAGCAGAGACAACTTCTACGGCCACATCAAGAATGTCTCCAACAACTTTGAGCACCACAAGTACATCCACACCACAAATATCTTCAACACTGGCCCCTTCAACAGCAACTTCAGCAAAGACAACTTCTACGGCCAAATCAACAATCTCTCCAACAACTTCCACACTAGCCCCTTCCACTACAACATCAACTGAGACAACATCTTCAGCCACATCAACAACGTCTCCAACATCTTTGAGCACCACAAGTACATCCACATCCCATACAACTTCAACACTGGCCCCTTCAACTACATCAACTGAGACAACATCTTCAGCCACATCTACAACGTCTCCAACAACTTTGAGCACCACAAGTACATCCACACCACATACAACTTCAACATTGGCCCCTTCAACTACAACATCAACTGAGACATCTTCAGCCACATCGACAATGTCTCCAACATCTTTGAGCACCACAAGTACATCCACACCACAAACAACTTCAACACTGGCCCCTTCAACTACAACATCAACTGAGACATCTTCAGCCACATCAACAAAGTCTCCAACAACTTTGAGCAGCACAAGTACATCCACACCACAAACAACTTCAACACTGGCCCCTTCAACTACAACTTCAGCTGAGACATCTACAGCCACATCAACAACCTCTCCAACAACTTCAACACTGGCCCCTTCCACTACAACATCAACTGAGACAACATCTCCAGCCACATCAACAACGTCTCCAACAACTGTGAGCACCACAAGTACATCCACACCACATACAACTTCAACACTGGCCCCTTCAACTACAACATCAACTGAGACATCTTCAGCCACATCAACAACGTCTCCAACATCTTTAAGCACCACAAGTACATCCACAACCCATACAACTTCAACACTGGCCCCTTCAACTACAACATCAACTGAGACAACATCTTCAGCCACATCAAGAACGTCTCCAACAACTTTGAGCACCACAAGTACATCCACACCACAAATATCTTCAACACTAGCCCCTTCAACAGCAACTTCAGCAGAGACAACTTCTACGGCCACATCAACAATCTCTCCAACAACTTCCACACTAGCCACTTCCACTACATCAACTAAGACAACATCTTCAGCCACATCAACAACGTCTCCAACAACTTTGAGCACCACAAGTACATCCACACCACATACAACTTCAACACTGGCCCCTTCAACTACAACATCAACTGAGACAACATCTTCAGCCACATCAAGAACGTCTCCAACAACTTTGAGCACCACAAGTACATCCACACCACAAATATCTTCAACACTGGCCCCTTCAACAGAAACTTCAGCAGAGACAACTTCTACGGCCACATCAACAATCTCTCCAACAACTTCCACACTAGCCCCTTCCACTACATCATCAACTGAGACAACATCTTCAGCCACATCAACAACATCTCCAACAACTTTGAGCACCACAAGTACATCCACACCACATACAACTTCAACACTGGCTCCTTCAACTACAACATCAACTGAGACATCTTCAGCCACATCGACAATGTCTCCAACAACTTTGAGCACCAAAAGTACATCCACACCACATACAACTTCAACACTGGCCCCTTCAACTACAACATCAACTGAGACAACATCTTCAGCCACATCAACAACGTCTCCAACATCTTTGAGCACCACAAGTACATCCACACCCCATACAACTTCAACACAGGCCCCTTCAACAGCAACTTCAGCAAAGACAACTTCTACGGCCACATCTACAACGTCTCCAACAACTTTGAGCACCACAAGTACATCCACACCACATACAACTTCAACATTGGCCCCTTCAACTACAACATCAACTGAGACATCTTCAGCCACATCGACAATGTCTCCAACATCTTTGAGCACCACAAGTACATCCACACCACAAACAACTTCAACACTGGCCCCTTCAACTACAACATCAACTGAGACATCTTCAGCCACATCAACAAAGTCTCCAACAACTTTGAGCAGCACAAGTACATCCACACCACCAACAACTTCAACACTGGCCCCTTCAACTACAACTTCAGCTGAGACATCTACAGCCACATCAACAACCTCTCCAACAACTTCAACACTGGCCCCTTCCACTACAACATCAACTGAGACAACATCTCCAGCCACATCAACAACGTCTCCAACAACTGTGAGCACCACAAGTACATCCACACCACATACAACTTCAACACTGGCCCCTTCAACTACAACATCAACTGAGACATCTTCAGCCACATCAACAACGTCTCCAACAACTTTGAGCACCACAAGTACATCCACACCACAAATATCTTCAACACTGGCCCCTTCAACAGCAACTTCAGCAAAGACAACTTCTACGGCCACATCAACAATCTCTCCAACAACTTCCACACTAGCCCCTTCCACTACAACATCAACTGAGACAACATCTTCAGCCACATCAACAACGTCTCCAACAACTTTGAGCACCACAAATACATCCACACCACAAATATCTTCAACACTGGCCCCTTCAACTACAACATCAACTGAGACAACATCTTCAGCCACATCAAAAACGTCTCCAACATCTTTGAGCACCACAAGTACATCCACAACCCATACAACTTCAACACTGGCCCCTTCAACTACATCAACTGACACATCTTCAGCCACATCAACAAAGTCTCCAACAACTTTGAGCAGCACAAGTACATCCACACCACCAACAACTTCAACACTGGCCCCTTCAACTACAACTTCAGCTGAGACATCTACAGCCACATCAACAACCTCTCCAACAACTTCAACACTGGCCCCTTCCACTACAACATCAACTGAGACAACATCTCCAGCCACATCAACAACGTCTCCAACAACTGTGAGCACCACAAGTACATCCACACCACATACAACTTCAACACTGGCCCCTTCAACTACAACATCAACTGAGACATCTTCAGCCACATCAACAACGTCTCCAACATCTTTAAGCACCACAAGTACATCCACAACCCATACAACTTCAACACTGGCCCCTTCAACTACAACATCAACTGAGACAACATCTTCAGCCACATCAAGAACGTCTCCAACAACTTTGAGCACCACAAGTACATCCACACCACATACAACTTCAACACTGGCCCCTTCAACTACAACATCAACTGAGACATTTTCAGCCACATCGACAATGTCTCCAACAACTTTGAGCACCACAAGTACATCCACACCACAAATATCTTCAACACTGGCCCCTTCAACAGCAACTTCACCAAAGACAACTTCTACGGCCACATCAACAATCTCTCCAACAACTTCCACACTAGCCCCTTCAACTACAACATCAACTGAGACAACATTTTCAGCCACATCGACAATGTCTCCAACAACTTTGAGCACCACAAGTACATCCACACCACAAATATCTTCAACACTGGCCCCTTCAACAGCAACTTCAGCAAAGACAACTTCTACGGCCACATCTACAATTTCTCCAACAACTTCCACACTAGCCCCTTCCACTACAACATCAACTGAGACAACATCTTCAGCCACATCAACAACGTCGCCAACATCTTTGAGCACCACAAGTACATCCACAACCCATACAACTTCAACACTGGCCCCTTCAACTACAACATCAACTGAGACATCTTCAGCCACATCGACAATGTCTCCAACAACTTTGAGCACCAAAAGTACATCCACACCACATACAACTTCAACACTGGCCCCTTCAACTACAACATCAACTGAGACAACATCTTCAGCCACATCAACAACGTCTCCAACAACTTTGAGCACCACAAGTACATCCACACCACAAATATCTTCAACACTGGCCCCTTCAACTACATCAACTGAGACAACATCTTCAGCCACATCTACAACGTCTCCAACAACTTTGAGCACCACAAGTACATCCACACCACATACAACTTCAACATTGGCCCCTTCAACTACAACATCAACTGAGACATCTTCAGCCACATCGACAATGTCTCCAACATCTTTGAGCACCACAAGTACATCCACACCACAAACAACTTCAACACTGGCCCCTTCAACTACAACATCAACTGAGACATCTTCAGCCACATCAACAAAGTCTCCAACAACTTTGAGCAGCACAAGTACATCCACACCACCAACAACTTCAACACTGGCCCCTTCAACTACAACTTCAGCTGAGACATCTACAGCCACATCAACAACCTCTCCAACAACTTCAACACTGGCCCCTTCCACTACAACATCAACTGAGACAACATCTCCAGCCACATCAACGTCTCCAACAACTGTGAGCACCACAAGTACATCCACACCACATACAACTTCAACACTGGCCTCTTCAACTACAACATCAACTGAGACAACATCTTCAGCCACATCAAGAACGTCTCCAACAACTTTGAGCACCACAAGTACATCCACACCACAAATATCTTCAACACTGGCCCCTTCAACAGCAACTTCAGCAAAGACAACTTCTACGGCCACATCAACAATCTCTCCAACAACTTCCACACTAGCCCCTTCCACTACAACATCAACTGAGACAACATCTTCAACCACATCAACAACGTCTCCAACATCTTTGAGCACCACAAGTACATCCACACCCCATACAACTTCAACACTGGCCCCTTCAACTACAACATCAACTGAGACAACATCTTCAGCCACATCAACGTCTCCAACAACTTTGAGCACCACAAGTACATCCACACCACAAATATCTTCAACACTGGCCCCTTCAACAGCAACTTCAGCAGAGACAACTTCTACGGCCAAATCAACAATCTCTCCAACAACTTCCACACTAGCCACTTCCACTACATCAACTGAGACAACATCTTCAGCCACATCAACGTCTCCAACATCTTTGAGCACCACAAGTACATCCACACCCCATACAACTTCAACACTGGCCCCTTCAACTACATCAACTGAGACAACATCTTCAGCCACATCAACAACGTCTCCAACAACTTTGAGCACCACAAGTACATCCACACCACAAACAACTTCAACACTGGCCCCTTCAAGTACAACATCAGCTGAGACATCTACAGCCACATCAACAACGTCTCCAACAAATTTGAGCAGCACACGTACATCCACACCACAAACATCTTCAACACTGGCCCCTTCAAGTACAACATCAACTGAGACAACATCTTCAGCCACATCAACAACGTCTCCAACAAATTTGAGCACCACAAGTACATCCACACCACAAACAACTTCAACACTGGCCCCTTCAACTACAACATCAAATGAGACATCTTCAGCCACATCAACAAAGTCTCCAACAACTTTGAGCAGCACAAGTACATCCACACCACAAACAACTTCAACACTGGCCCCTTCAACTACAACTTCAGCTGAGACATCTACAGCCACATCAACAACCTCTCCAACAACTTCCACACTAGCCCCTTCCACTACAACATCAACTGAGACAACATCTTCAACCACATCAACAACGTCTCAAACATCTTTGAGCACCACAAGTACATCCACACCCCATACAACTTCAACACTGGCCCCTTCAACTACATCAACTGAGACAACATCTTCAGCCACATCTACAACGTCTCCAACAACTTTGAGCAACAAAAGTACATCCACACCACAAACAACTTCAACACTGGCCCCTTCAACTACAACTTCAGCTGAGACATCTACAGCCACATCAACAACCTCTCCAACAACTTCAACACTGGCCCCTTCCACTACAACATCAACTGAGACAACATCTTCAGCCACACCAACAATGTCTCCAACAACTGTGAGCACCTCAAGTACATCCACACCCCATACAACTTCAACACTGGCCCCTTCAACTACATCAACTGAGACAACATTTTCAGCCACATCAACAACGTCTCCAACAACTTTGAGCACCACAAGTACATCCACACCACAAACAACTTCAACATTGGCCCCTTCAAGTACAACATCAGCTGAGACATCTACAGCCACATCAACAACGTCTCCAATAAATTTGAGCAGCACACGTACATCCACACCACAAACAACTTCAACACTGGCCCCTTCAAGTACAACATCAACTGAGACAACATCTTCAGCCACATCAACAACGTCTCCAACAAATTTGAGCAGCACACGTACATCCACACCACAAACATCTTCAACACTGGCCCCTTCAAGTACAACATCAACTGAGACAACATCTTCAGCCACATCAACAACGTCTCCAACAACTTTGAGCACCACAAGTACATCCACACCACAAATATCTTCAACACTGGCCCCTTCAACAGCAACTTCAGCAAAGACAACTTCTACGGCCACATCAACAATCTTTCCAACAACTTCCACACTAGCCCCTTCCACTACAACATCAACTGAGACAACATCTTCAACCACATCAACAACGTCTCCAACATCTTTGAGCACCACAAGTACATCCACACCCCATACAACTTCAACACTGGCCCCTTCAACTACAACATCAACTGAGACAACATCTTCAGCCACATCAACGTCTCCAACAACTTTGAGCACCACAAGTACATCCACACCACAAATATCTTCAACACTGGCCCCTTCAACAGCAACTTCAGCAGAGACAACTTCTACGGCCACATCAACAATCTCTCCAACAACTTCCACACTAGCCACTTCCACTACATCAACTGAGACAACATCTTCAGCCACATCAACGTCTCCAACATCTTTGAGCACCACAAGTACATCCACACCCCATACAACTTCAACACTGGCCCCTTCAACTACATCAACTGAGACAACATCTTCAGCCACATCAACAACATCTCCAACAACTTTGAGCACCACAAGTACATCCACACCACAAACAACTTCAACACTGGCCCCTTCAAGTACAACATCAGCTGAGACATCTACAGCCACATCAACAACGTCTCCAACAAATTTGAGCAGCACACGTACATCCACACCACAAACAACTTCAACACTGGCCCCTTCAAGTACAACATCAACTGAGACAACATCTTCAGCCACATCAACAACGTCTCCAACAAATTTGAGCACCACAAGTACATCCACACCACAAACAACTTCAACACTGGCCCCTTCAACTACAACATCAAATGAGACATCTTCAGCCACATCAACAAAGTCTCCAACAACTTTGAGCAGCACAAGTACATCCACACCACAAACAACTTCAACACTGGCCCCTTCAACTACAACTTCAGCTGAGACATCTACAGCCACATCAACAACCTCTCCAACAACTTCCACACTAGCCCCTTCCACTACAACATCAACTGAGAAAACATCTTCAACCACATCAACAACGTCTCCAACATCTTTGAGCACCACAAGTACATCCACACCCCATACAACTTCAACACTGGCCCCTTCAACTACATCAACTGAGACAACATCTTCAGCCATATCTACAACGTCTCCAACAACTTTGAGCAACAAAAGTACATCCACACCACAAACAACTTCAACACTGGCCCCTTCAACTACAACTTCAGCTGAGACATCTACAGCCACATCAACAACCTCTCCAACAACTTCAACACTGGCCCCTTCCACTACAACATCAACTGAGACAACATCTTCAGCCACACCAACAATGTCTCCAACTGTGAGCACCTCAAGTACATCCACACCCCATACAACTTCAACACTGGCCCCTTCAACTACATCAACTGAGACAACATTTTCAGCCACATCAACAACGTCTCCAACAACTGTGAGCACCACAAGTACATCCACACCACAAACAACTTCAACATTGGCCCCTTCAAGTACAACATCAACTGAGACAACATCTTCAGCCAAATCAACGTCTCCAACAAATTTGAGCAGCACACGTACATCCACACCACAAACATCTTCAACACTGGCCCCTTCAAGTACAACATCAACTGAGACAACATCTTCAGCCACATCAACAACGTCTCCAACAACTTTGAGCAGCACAAGTACATCCACACCACATACAACTTCAACACTGGCCTATTCAACTACAACATCAACTGAGACAACATCTTCAGCCACATCAACAACGTCTCCAACAACTTTGAGCACCACAAGTACATCCACACCACAAATATCTTCAACACTGGCCCCTTCAACTACAACTTCAGCTGAGACATCTACAGCCACATCAACAACCTCTCCAACAACTTCAACACTGGCCCCTTCCACTACAACATCAACTGAGACAACATCTTCAGCCACACCAACAATGTCTCCAACAACTGTGAGCACCACAAGTACATCCACACCACGTACAACTTCAACACTGGCCCCTTCAACTACAACATCAAGTGAGACATCTTCAGCCACATCGACAATGTCTCCAACAACTTTGAGCACCAAAAGTACATCCACACCACATACAACTTCAACACTGGCCCCTTCAACTACAACATCAACTGAGACAACATCTTCAGCCACATCAACAACGTCTCCAACAACTTTGAGCACCACAAGTACATCCACACCACAAATATCTTCAACCCTGGCCCCTTCAACAGCAACTTCAGCAGAGACAACTTCTACGGCCACATCAACAATCTCTCCAACAACTTCCACACTAGCCCCTTCCACTACAACATCAACTGAGACAACATCTTCAGCCACATCAACAACGTCTCCAACAACTTTGAGCACCACAAGTACATCCACACCACATACAACTTCAACACTGGCCCATTCAACTACAACATCAACTGAGACATCTTCAGCCACATCGACAATGTCTCCAACAACTTTGAGCACCAAAAGTGCATCCACACCACAAACAACTTCAATACTGGCCACTTCAACTACAACTTCAGCTGAAACAACATCTACGGCCACATCAACAGCCTCTCCAACACCTTCATCACTGGCCCCTTCAACTACAACTTCAGCTGAGACAACCACTTCATCCACACCAACAAGCACTCCAACAACTTTGAGCACAAGTACATCCACACAACAAACAACTTCAAAACTGATCACTTCAACTACAACATCAACTGAGACATCTTCAGCCACATCGACAATGTCTCCAACAACTTTGAGCACCAAAAGTACATCCACACCACATACAACTTCAACACTGGCCCCTTCAACTACAACATCAACTGAGACAACATCTTCAGCCACATCAACGTCTCCAACAACTTTGAGCACCACAAGTACATCCACACCACAAATATCTTCAACACTGGCCCCTTCAACAGCAACTTCAGCAGAGACAACTTCTACGGCCACATCAACAATCTCTCCAACAACTTCCACACTAGCCCCTTCCACTACAACATCAACTGAGACAACATCTTCAGCCACATCAACAACGTCTCCAACAACTTTGAGCACCACAAGTACATCCACACCACATACAACTTCAACACTGGCCCATTCAACTACAACATCAACTGAGACATCTTCAGCCACATCGACAATGTCTCCAACAACTTTGAGCACCACCAGTGCATCCACACCACAAACAACTTCAACACCGGCCAATTCAACTACAACTTCAGCTGAGACAACATCTACGGCCACATCAACAGCCTCCCCAACACCTTCATCACTGGCCCCTTCAACTACAACTTCAGCTGAGACAACCACTTTATCCACACCAACAAGCACTCCAACAACTTTGAGCACAACTACATCCACACAACAAACAACTTCAAAACTCATCACTCCAACTACAACTTTGGCTGTGACAACATCTGCAGTCCTGTCAACAACCTCTCCAACAACTTCAACACTGGCCCCTTCATCTACAACTTCAGCTGAGGCAACATCTTCGACCACATCAAGAGCATCTCCAAAAACTTCATCACTGGCCTCGTCAACTATACCTTCAGCTGAGACAACCACTGGCTCCTTACCAACAACAACATTGAGCACCACCAGTTCATCCACACCACAAACAACTTCAACACTGGCCACTTCAACTACAACTTCAACTGAGACGCCATCATCAGCCACACCAACAACCTCTCCAACAACTTCAACACTGGCCCATTCATCTACAACTTCAGCTGAGGCAACATCTACGACCACATCAACAGCATCTCCAACAACTTCATCACTGGCCTCTTCAACTATAAATTCAGCTGAGACAACCACTGGCTCCTTACCAACAACTACAACAACTTTGAGCACCACCAGTGCATCCACACCACAAACAACTTCAACACTGGCCACTTCAACTACAACTTCAACTACAACTTCAACTGAGACGTCATCATCAGCCACACCAACAACTTCAACACTGGCCCCTTCATCTACAATTTTAGCTGAGACAACATCTACGGCCACATCAACAGCATCTCCAACAACTTTATCACTGGCCTCTTCAACTATAAATTCAGCTAAGACAACCACTGGCTCCTTACCAACAACTACAACAACTTTGAGCACCACCAGTGCATCCACACCACAAACAACTTCAACACTGGCCACTTCAACTACAACTTCAACTACAACTTCAACTGAGAAGCCATCATCAGCCACACCAACAACCTCTCCAACAACTTCAGTATTGGCTCCTTCATCTACAACTTCAGCTGAGACAACATCTACAGCCACATCAACAGCCTCTCCAACAACTTCATCACTGGCCTCCTTAACTATACCTGCAGCTGAGACAACCACTGGCTCCTTACCAACAACTACAACAACTTTGAGCACCACCAGTGCATCCACACAACAAACAACTTCAACACTGGCCACTTCAACTGTAACGTCAACTGAGACATCATCATCAGCCACACAAACAATCTCTCCAACAACTTCAACACTGGCCCCTTCAACTATACCTTCAGCTGAGACAACCACTGGCTCCTTACCAACAACTACATCTTTGAGCACAGCCAGAGCACCGACACCACAAACACCTTCAACACTGACCACTTCAACTACAACTTCAGCTGAAACATCTACGGCCACATCAACAACCTCTCCAACTACTTCAACACTGGCCACTTCAACTTCAACTTCAGCTGAGACAACATCTAGGACCACATCAACAGCCTCTCCAACAACTTCATCACTGGTCCCTTCAACTACAACTTCAGCTGAGACAACATCTGTGGCCACATCAACAACCTCTCCAACGACTTCATCACTGGCCCCTTCAACTATACCTTCAGCTGAGACAACCACTGGCTCCATATCAACAATTACAACAGGTTTGAGCACCACCAGTGCATCCACACCACAAACAACTTCAACACTGGCCAATTCAACTACAACTTCAGCTGAGACAACATCTACGGCCACATCAACAGCATCTCCAACAACTTTATCACTGGCCTCTTCAACTATACCTTCAGCTGAGACAACCACTGGCTCCATACCAACAATTACAACAAGTTTGAGCACCACCAGTGCATCCACACCACAAACAACTTCAACACTGGCCAATTCAACTACAACTTCAGCTGAGACAACATCTACGGCCACATCAACAGCCTCCCCAACACCTTCATCACTGGCCCCTTCAACTACAACTTCAGCTGAGACAACCACTTCATCCACACCAACAAGCACTCCAACAACTTTGAGCACAACTACATCCACACAACAAACAACTTCAAAACTCATCACTCCAACTACAACTTTGGCTGTGACAACATCTGCAGTCCTGTCAACAACCTCTCCAACAACTTCAACACTGGCCCCTTCATCTACAACTTCAGCTGAGGCAACATCTTCGACCACATCGAGAGCATCTCCAAAAACTTCATCACTGGCCTCGTCAACTATACCTTCAGCTGAGACAACCACTGGCTCCTTACCAACAACAACATTGAGCACCACCAGTTCATCCACACCACAAACAACTTCAACACTGGCCACTTCAACTACAACTTCAACTGAGACGCCATCATCAGCCACACCAACAACCTCTCCAACAACTTCAGTATTGGCTCCTTCATCTACAACTTCAGCTGAGGCAACATCTACGACCACATCAACAGCATCTCCAACAACTTCATCACTGGCCTCTTCAACTATAAATTCAGCTGAGACAACCACTGGCTCCTTACCAACAACTACAACAACTTTGAGCACCACCAGTGCATCCACACCACAAACAACTTCAACACTGGCCACTTCAACTACAACTTCAACTACAACTTCAACTGAGAAGCCATCATCAGCCACACCAACAACCTCTCCAACAACTTCAGTATTGGCTCCTTCATCTACAACTTCAGCTGAGACAACATCTACTGCCACATCAACAGCCTCTCCAACAACTTCATCACTGGCCTCCTTAACTATACCTGCAGCTGAGACAACCACTGGCTCCTTACCAACAACTACAACAACTTTGAGCACCACCAGTGCATCCACACAACAAACAACTTCAACACTGGCCACTTCAACTGTAACGTCAACTGAGACATCATCATCAGCCACACAAACAATCTCTCCAACAACTTCAACACTGGCCCCTTCAACTATACCTTCAGCTGAGACAACCACTGGCTCCTTACCAACAACTACATCTTTGAGCACAGCCAGAGCACCGACACCACAAACACCTTCAACACTGGCCACTTCAACTACAACTTCAGCTGAAACAACATCTACGGCCACATCAACAACCTCTCCAACTACTTCAACACTGGCCACTTCAACTTCAACTTCAGCTGAGACAACATCTACGGCCACATCAACAGCCTCTCCAACAACTTCATCACTGGTCCCTTCAACTACAACTTCAGCTGAGACAACATCTGTGGCCACATCAACAACCTCTCCAACGACTTCATCACTGGCCCCTTCAACTATACCTTCAGCTGAGACAACCACTGGCTCCATACCAACAATTACAACAAGTTTGAGCACCACCAGTGCATCCACACCACAAACAACTTCAACACTGGCCAATTCAACTACAACTTCAGCTGAGACAACATCTACGGCCACATCAACAGCCTCCCCAACACCTTCATCACTGGCCCCTTCAACTACAACTTCAGCTGAGACAACCACTTCATCCACACCAACAAGCACTCCAACAACTTTGAGCACAACTACTTCCACACAACAAACAACTTCAAAACTCTTCACTCCAACTACAACTTTGGCTGTGACAACATCTGCAGTCCTGTCAACAACCTCTCCAACAACTTCAACACTGGCCCCTTCATCTACAACTTCAGCTGAGGCAACATCTTCGACCACATCAAGAGCATCTCCAAAAACTTCATCACTGGCCTCGTCAACTATACCTTCAGCTGAGACAACCACTGGCTCCTTACCAACAACAACATTGAGCACCACCAGTTCATCCACACCACAAACAACTTCAACACTGGCCACTTCAACTACAACTTCAACTGAGACGCCATCATCAGCCACACCAACAACCTCTCCAACAACTTCAGTATTGGCTCCTTCATCTACAACTTCAGCTGAGGCAACATCTACGACCACATCAACAGCATCTCCAACAACTTCATCACTGGCCTCTTCAACTATAAATTCAGCTGAGACAACCACTGGCTCCTTACCAACAACTACAACAACTTTGAGCACCACCAGTGCATCCACACCACAAACAACTTCAACACTGGCCACTTCAACTACAACTTCAACTACAACTTCAACTGAGAAGCCATCATCAGCCACACCAACAACCTCTCCAACAACTTCAGTATTGGCTCCTTCATCTACAACTTCAGCTGAGACAACATCTACTGCCACATCAACAGCCTCTCCAACAACTTCATCACTGGCCTCCTTAACTATACCTGCAGCTGAGACAACCACTGGCTCCTTACCAACAACTACAACAACTTTGAGCACCACCAGTGCATCCACACAACAAACAACTTCAACACTGGCCACTTCAACTGTAACGTCAACTGAGACATCATCATCAGCCACACAAACAATCTCTCCAACAACTTCAACACTGGCCCCTTCAACTATACCTTCAGCTGAGACAACCACTGGCTCCTTACCAACAACTACATCTTTGAGCACAGCCAGAGCACCGACACCACAAACACCTTCAACACTGGCCACTTCAACTACAACTTCAGCTGAAACAACATCTACGGCCACATCAACAACCTCTCCAACTACTTCAACACTGGCCACTTCAACTTCAACTTCAGCTGAGACAACATCTACGGCCACATCAACAGCCTCTCCAACAACTTCATCACTGGTCCCTTCAACTACAACTTCAGCTGAGACAACATCTGTGGCCACATCAACAACCTCTCCAACGACTTCATCACTGGCCCCTTCAACTATACCTTCAGCTGAGACAACCACTGGCTCCATACCAACAATTACAACAAGTTTGAGCACCACCAGTGCATCCACACCACAAACAACTTCAACACTGGCCAATTCAACTACAACTTCAGCTGAGACAACATCTACGGCCACATCAACAGCCTCCCCAACACCTTCATCACTGGCCCCTTCAACTACAACTTCAGCTGAGACAACCACTTCATCCACACCAACAAGCACTCCAACAACTTTGAGCACAACTACTTCCACACAACAAACAACTTCAAAACTCTTCACTCCAACTACAACTTTGGCTGTGACAACATCTGCAGTCCTGTCAACAACCTCTCCAACAACTTCAACACTGGCCCCTTCATCTACAACTTCAGCTGAGGCAACATCTTCGACCACATCAAGAGCATCTCCAAAAACTTCATCACTGGCCTCGTCAACTATACCTTCAGCTGAGACAACCACTGGCTCCTTACCAACAACAACATTGAGCACCACCAGTTCATCCACACCACAAACAACTTCAACACTGGCCACTTCAACTACAACTTCAACTGAGACGCCATCATCAGCCACACCAACAACCTCTCCAACAACTTCAGTATTGGCTCCTTCATCTACAACTTCAGCTGAGGCAACATCTACGACCACATCAACAGCATCTCCAACAACTTCATCACTGGCCTCTTCAACTATAAATTCAGCTAAGACAACCACTGGCTCCTTACCAACAACTACAACAACTTTGAGCACCACCAGTGCATCCACACCACAAACAACTTCAACACTGGCCACTTCAACTACAACTTCAACTACAACTTCAACTGAGAAGCCATCATCAGCCACACCAACAACCTCTCCAACAACTTCAGTATTGGCTCCTTCATCTACAACTTCAGCTGAGACAACATCTACAGCCACATCAACAGCCTCTCCAACAACTTCATCACTGGCCTCCTTAACTATACCTGCAGCTGAGACAACCACTGGCTCCTTACCAACAACTACAACAACTTTGAGCACCACCAGTGCATCCACACAACAAACAACTTCAACACTGGCCACTTCAACTGTAACGTCAACTGAGACATCATCATCAGCCACACAAACAATCTCTCCAACAACTTCAACACTGGCCCCTTCAACTATACCTTCAGCTGAGACAACCACTGGCTCCTTACCAACAACTACATCTTTGAGCACAGCCAGAGCACCGACACCACAAACACCTTCAACACTGGCCACTTCAACTACAACTTCAGCTGAAACAACATCTACGGCCACATCAACAACCTCTCCAACTACTTCAACACTGGCCACTTCAACTTCAACTTCAGCTGAGACAACATCTACGGCCACATCAACAGCCTCTCCAACAACTTCATCACTGGTCCCTTCAACTACAACTTCAGCTGAGACAACATCTGTGGCCACATCAACAACCTCTCCAACGACTTCATCACTGGCCCCTTCAACTATACCTTCAGCTGAGACAACCACTGGCTCCATACCAACAATTACAACAAGTTTGAGCACCACCAGTGCATCCACACCACAAACAACTTCAACACTGGCCAATTCAACTACAACTTCAGCTGAGACAACATCTACGGCCACATCAACAGCCTCCCCAACACCTTCATCACTGGCCCCTTCAACTACAACTTCAGCTGAGACAACCACTTCATCCACACCAACAAGCACTCCAACAACTTTGAGCACAACTACTTCCACACAACAAACAACTTCAAAACTCATCACTCCAACTACAACTTTGGCTGTGACAACATCTGCAGTCCTGTCAACAACCTCTCCAACAACTTCAACACTGGCCCCTTCATCTACAACTTCAGCTGAGGCAACATCTTCGACCACATCAAGAGCATCTCCAAAAACTTCATCACTGGCCTCGTCAACTATACCTTCAGCTGAGACAACCACTGGCTCCTTACCAACAACAACATTGAGCACCACCAGTTCATCCACACCACAAACAACTTCAACACTGGCCACTTCAACTACAACTTCAACTGAGACGCCATCATCAGCCACACCAACAACCTCTCCAACAACTTCAACACTGGCCCATTCATCTACAACTTCAGCTGAGGCAACATCTACGACCACATCAACAGCATCTCCAACAACTTCATCACTGGCCTCTTCAACTATAAATTCAGCTGAGACAACCACTGGCTCCTTACCAACAACTACAACAACTTTGAGCACCACCAGTGCATCCACACCACAAACAACTTCAACACTGGCCACTTCAACTACAACTTCAACTACAACTTCAACTGAGACGTCATCATCAGCCACACCAACAACTTCAACACTGGCCCCTTCATCTACAATTTTAGCTGAGACAACATCTACGGCCACATCAACAGCATCTCCAACAACTTTATCACTGGCCTCTTCAACTATACCTTCAGCTGAGACAACCACTGGCTCCTTACCAACAACAAGTACAACTTTGAGCACCACCAGTGCATCCACACAACAAACAACTTCAACACTGGCCACTTCAACTGTAACGTCAACTGAGACATCATCATCAGCCACACAAACAATCTCTCCAACAACTTCAACACTGGCCCCTTCAACTATACCTTCAGCTGAGACAACCACTGGCTCCTTACCAACAACTACATCTTTGAGCACAGCCAGAGCACCGACACCACAAACACCTTCAACACTGGCCTCTTCAAATACAACTTCAGCTGAAACAACATCTACGGCCACATCAACAACCTCTCCAACTACTTCAACACTGGCCACTTCAACTTCAACTTCAGCTGAGACAACATCTACGGCCACATCAACAGCCTCTCCAACAACTTCATCACTGGTCCCTTCAACTACAACTTCAGCTGAGACAACATCTGTGGCCACATCAACATCCTCTCCAACGACTTCATCACTGGCCCCTTCAACTATACCTTCAGCTGAGACAACCACTGGCTCCATACCAACAATTACAATTAGTTTGAGCACCACCAGTGCATCCACACCACAAACAACTTCAACACTGGCCAATTCAACTACAACTTCAGCTGAGACAACATCTATGGCCACATCAACAGCCTCCCCAACAACTTCATCACTGGCCCCTTCAACTACAACTTCAGCTGAGACAACCACTTCATCCACACCAACAAGCACTCCAACAACTTTGAGCACAACTACATCCACACAACAAACAACTTCAAAACTCATCACTCCAACTACAACTTTGGCTGTGACAACATCTGCAGTCCTGTCAACAACCTCTCCAAAAACTTCAACACTGGCCCCTTCATCTACAACTTCAGCTGAGGCAACATCTACGACCACATCAAAAGCATCTCCAACAACTTCATCACTGGCCTCTTCAACTATAAATTCAGCTGAGACAACCACTGGCTCCTTACCAACAACTACAACAACTTTGAGCACCACAAGTGCATCCACACCACAAACAACTTCAACACTGGCCACTTCAACTACAACTTCAACTACAACTTCAACTGAGACGTCATCATCAGCCACACCAACAACTTCAACACTGGCCCCTTCATCTACAATTTTAGCTGAGACAACATCTACGGCCACATCAACAGCATCTCCAACAACTTTATCACTGGCCTCTTCAACTATACCTTCAACTGAGACAACCACTGGCTCCTTACCAACAACAAGTACAACTTTGAGCACCACCAGTGCATCCACACCACAAACAACTTCAACACTGGTCCCTTCAAATACAACTTCAGCTGAGACAACATCTACGGCCACATCAACAACCTCTCCAACAACTTCCACATTGGCCCCTTCAACTACAACCTCAGCTGAGACAACATTTACAGCCACATCAACAGCCTCTCCAACAACTTCTACACTCGCCCCTTCAACTTCAACTTCAGCTGAGACAACCACTGGCTCCTTACCAACAACTTTGAGCACCACAAGTACATCCACACCACAAACAACTTCAACACTGGTCCCTTCAAATACAACTTCAGCTGAGACAACATCTACGGCCACATCAACAACCTCTCCAACAACTTCCACATTGGCCCCTTCAACTTCAACTTCAGCTGAGACAACCACTGGCTCCTTACCAACAACTTTGAGCACCACAAGTACATCCACACCACAAACAACTTCAACACTGGCCACTTCAACTACAACTTCAGCTGAAACAACATTTACAGCCACATCAACAACCTCTCCAACTACTTCATCACTTGCCACTTCAACTACAACTTCGGCTGAGACAACATCTACGGCCACATCAACAGCCTCCCCAACAACTTCATCACTGGCCCCTTCAACTACAACTTCAGCTGAGACAACCACTGGCTCCTTACCAACAACTTTGAGCACCACAAGTACATCCACACCACAAACAACTTCAACACTGGTCCCTTCAAATACAACTTCAGCTGAGACAACATCTATGGCCACATCAACAACCTCTCCAACAACTTCCACATTGGCCCCTTCAACTTCAACTTCAGCTGAGACAAACACTTTATCCACAACAACAAGCACTCCAAAAACTTTGAGCAACACCAGTACATCTACACCACAAACAACTTCAACACTGGCCACTTCAAGTACAACATCAACTGAGACAACATCTTCAGCCACATCAACAATGTC
The DNA here is from genome assembly GCF_052324685.1 of Brachyhypopomus gauderio. Lineage (NCBI taxonomy): Eukaryota > Metazoa > Chordata > Actinopteri > Gymnotiformes > Hypopomidae > Brachyhypopomus > Brachyhypopomus gauderio. The sequence continues at coordinate 178,393 of NW_027507039.1, read as the reverse complement.
TCCAACAAATTTGAGCAGCACACGTACATCCACACCACAAACAACTTCAACACTTGCCCCTTCAAGTACAACATCAACTGAGACAACATCTTCAGCCACATCAACAACGTCTCCAACAACTTTGAGCAGCACAAGTACATCCACACCACATACAACTTCAACACTGGCCTATTCAACTACAACATCAACTGGGACAACATCTTCAGCCACATCAACAACGTCTCCAACAACTTTGAGCACCACAAGTACATCCACACCACAAATATCTTCAACACTGGCCCCTTCAACAGCAACTTCAGCAAAGACAACTTCTACGGCCACATCAACAATCTCTCCAACAACTTCAACACTGGCCCCTTCAACTACAACATCAACTGAGACAACATCTTCAGCCACATCAACGTCTCCAACAACTTTGAGCACCACAAGTACATCCACACCACAAATATCTTCAACACTGGCCCCTTCAACAGCAACTTCAGCAGAGACAACTTCTACGGCCAAATCAACAATCTCTCCAACAACTTCCACACTAGCCACTTCCACTACATCAACTGAGACAACATCTTCAGCCACATCAACGTCTCCAACATCTTTGAGCACCACAAGTACATCCACACCCCATACAACTTCAACACTGGCCCCTTCAACTACATCAACTGAGACAACATCTTCAGCCACATCAACAACGTCTCCAACAACTTTGAGCACCACAAGTACATCCACACCACAAACAACTTCAACACTGGCCCCTTCAAGTACAACATCAGCTGAGACATCTACAGCCACATCAACAACGTCTCCAACAAATTTGAGCAGCACACGTACATCCACACCACAAACAACTTCAACACTGGCCCCTTCAAGTACAACATCAACTGAGACAACATCTTCAGCCACATCAACAACGTCTCCAACAACTTTGAGCACCACAAGTACATCCACACCACAAATATCTTCAACACTGGCCCCTTCAACTACAACATCAAATGAGACATCTTCAGCCACATCAACAAAGTCTCCAACAACTTTGAGCAGCACAAGTACATCCACACCACAAACAACTTCAACACTGGCCCCTTCAACTACATCAACTGAGACAACATCTTCAGCCACATCTACAACGTCTCCAACAACTTTGAGCAACAAAAGTACATCCACACCACAAACAACTTCAACACTGGCCCCTTCAACTACAACTTCAGCTGAGACATCTACATCCACATCAACAACCTCTCCAACAACTTCAACACTGGCCCCTTCCACTACAACATCAACTGAGACAACATCTTCAGCCACACCAACAATGTCTCCAACAACTGTGAGCACCTCAAGTACATCCACACCCCATACAACTTCAACACTGGCCCCTTCCACTACATCAACTGAGACAACATTTTCTGCCACAACAACAATGTCTCCAACAACTTTGAGCACCACAAGTACATCCACACCACAAACAACTTCAACACTGGCCCCTTCAAGTACAACATCAACTGAGACATCTACAGCCACATCAACAACGTCTCCAATAAATTTGAGCAGCACACGTACATCCACACCACAAACAACTTCAACACTGGCCCCTTCAACTACAACTTCAGCTGAGACATCTACAGCCACATCAACAACCTCTCCAACAAATTTGAGCAGCACACGTACATCCACACCACAAACATCTTCAACACTGGCCCCTTCAAGTACAACATCAACTGAGACAACATCTTCAGCCACATCAACAACGTCTCCAACAACTTTGAGCACCACAAGTACATCCACACCACAAATATCTTCAACACTGGCCCCTTCAACAGCAACTTCAGCAAAGACAACTTCTACGGCCACATCAACAATCTTTCCAACAACTTCCACACTAGCCCCTTCCACTACAACATCAACTGAGACAACATCTTCAACCACATCAACAACGTCTCCAACATCTTTGAGCACCACAAGTACATCCACACCCCATACAACTTCAACACTGGCCCCTTCAACTACAACATCAACTGAGACAACATCTTCAGCCACATCAACGTCTCCAACAACTTTGAGCACCACAAGTACATCCACACCACAAATATCTTCAACACTGGCCCCTTCAACAGCAACTTCAGCAGAGACAACTTCTACGGCCACATCAACAATCTCTCCAACAACTTCCACACTAGCCACTTCCACTACATCAACTGAGACAACATCTTCAGCCACATCAACGTCTCCAACATCTTTGAGCACCACAAGTACATCCACACCCCATACAACTTCAACACTGGCCCCTTCAACTACATCAACTGAGACAACATCTTCAGCCACATCAACAACATCTCCAACAACTTTGAGCACCACAAGTACATCCACACCACAAACAACTTCAACACTGGCCCCTTCAAGTACAACATCAGCTGAGACATCTACAGCCACATCAACAACGTCTCCAACAAATTTGAGCAGCACACGTACATCCACACCACAAACAACTTCAACACTGGCCCCTTCAAGTACAACATCAACTGAGACAACATCTTCAGCCACATCAACAACGTCTCCAACAAATTTGAGCACCACAAGTACATCCACACCACAAACAACTTCAACACTGGCCCCTTCAACTACAACATCAAATGAGACATCTTCAGCCACATCAACAAAGTCTCCAACAACTTTGAGCAGCACAAGTACATCCACACCACAAACAACTTCAACACTGGCCCCTTCAACTACAACTTCAGCTGAGACATCTACAGCCACATCAACAACCTCTCCAACAACTTCCACACTAGCCCCTTCCACTACAACATCAACTGAGACAACATCTTCAACCACATCAACAACGTCTCCAACATCTTTGAGCACCACAAGTACATCCACACCCCATACAACTTCAACACTGGCCCCTTCAACTACATCAACTGAGACAACATCTTCAGCCATATCTACAACGTCTCCAACAACTTTGAGCAACAAAAGTACATCCACACCACAAACAACTTCAACACTGGCCCCTTCAACTACAACTTCAGCTGAGACATCTACAGCCACATCAACAACCTCTCCAACAACTTCAACACTGGCCCCTTCCACTACAACATCAACTGAGACAACATCTTCAGCCACACCAACAATGTCTCCAACTGTGAGCACCTCAAGTACATCCACACCCCATACAACTTCAACACTGGCCCCTTCAACTACATCAACTGAGACAACATTTTCAGCCACATCAACAACGTCTCCAACAACTGTGAGCACCACAAGTACATCCACACCACAAACAACTTCAACATTGGCCCCTTCAAGTACAACATCAGCTGAGACATCTACAGCCACATCAACAACATCTCCAATAAATTTGAGCAGCACACGTACATCCACACCACAAACATCTTCAACACTGGCCCCTTCAAGTACAACATCAACTGAGACAACATCTTCAGCCACATCAACAACGTCTCCAACAACTTTGAGCACCACAAGTACATCCACACCACAAATATCTTCAACACTGGCCCCTTCAACAGCAACTTCAGCAAAGACAACTTCTACGGCCACATCAACAATCTTTCCAACAACTTCCACACTAGCCCCTTCCACTACAACATCAACTGAGACAACATCTTCAACCACATCAACAACGTCTCCAACATCTTTGAGCACCACAAGTACATCCACACCCCATACAACTTCAACACTGGCCCCTTCAACTACAACATCAACTGAGACAACATCTTCAGCCACATCAACGTCTCCAACAACTTTGAGCACCACAAGTACATCCACACCACAAATATCTTCAACACTGGCCCCTTCAACAGCAACTTCAGCAGAGACAACTTCTACGGCCACATCAACAATCTCTCCAACAACTTCCACACTAGCCACTTCCACTACATCAACTGAGACAACATCTTCAGCCACATCAACGTCTCCAACATCTTTGAGCACCACAAGTACATCCACACCCCATACAACTTCAACACTGGCCCCTTCAACTACATCAACTGAGACAACATCTTCAGCCACATCAACAACATCTCCAACAACTTTGAGCACCACAAGTACATCCACACCACAAACAACTTCAACACTGGCCCCTTCAAGTACAACATCAGCTGAGACATCTACAGCCACATCAACAACGTCTCCAACAAATTTGAGCAGCACACGTACATCCACACCACAAACAACTTCAACACTGGCCCCTTCAAGTACAACATCAACTGAGACAACATCTTCAGCCACATCAACAACGTCTCCAACAAATTTGAGCACCACAAGTACATCCACACCACAAACAACTTCAACACTGGCCCCTTCAAGTACAACATCAACTGAGACAACATCTTCAGCCACATCAACAAAGTCTCCAACAACTTTGAGCAGCACAAGTACATCCACACCACAAACAACTTCAACACTGGCCCCTTCAACTACAACTTCAGCTGAGACATCTACAGCCACATCAACAACCTCTCCAACAACTTCCACACTAGCCCCTTCCACTACAACATCAACTGAGACAACATCTTCAACCACATCAACAACGTCTCCAACATCTTTGAGCACCACAAGTACATCCACACCCCATACAACTTCAACACTGGCCCCTTCAACTACATCAACTGAGACAACATCTTCAGCCATATCTACAACGTCTCCAACAACTTTGAGCAACAAAAGTACATCCACACCACAAACAACTTCAACACTGGCCCCTTCAACTACAACTTCAGCTGAGACATCTACAGCCACATCAACAACCTCTCCAACAACTTCAACACTGGCCCCTTCCACTACAACATCAACTGAGACAACATCTTCAGCCACACCAACAATGTCTCCAACTGTGAGCACCTCAAGTACATCCACACCCCATACAACTTCAACACTGGCCCCTTCAACTACATCAACTGAGACAACATTTTCAGCCACATCAACAACGTCTCCAACAACTGTGAGCACCACAAGTACATCCACACCACAAACAACTTCAACATTGGCCCCTTCAAGTACAACATCAGCTGAGACATCTACAGCCACATCAACAACATCTCCAATAAATTTGAGCAGCACACGTACATCCACACCACAAACAACTTCAACACTGGCCCCTTCAAGTACAACATCAACTGAGACAACATCTTCAGCCAAATCAACGTCTCCAACAAATTTGAGCAGCACACGTACATCCACACCACAAACATCTTCAACACTGGCCCCTTCAAGTACAACATCAACTGAGACAACATCTTCAGCCACATCAACAACGTCTCCAACAACTTTGAGCAGCACAAGTACATCCACACCACATACAACTTCAACACTGGCCTATTCAACTACAACATCAACTGAGACAACATCTTCAGCCACATCAACAACGTCTCCAACAACTTTGAGCACCACAAGTACATCCACACCACAAATATCTTCAACACTGGCCCCTTCAACTACAACTTCAGCTGAGACATCTACAGCCACATCAACAACCTCTCCAACAACTTCAACACTGGCCCCTTCCACTACAACATCAACTGAGACAACATCTTCAGCCACACCAACAATGTCTCCAACAACTGTGAGCACCACAAGTACATCCACACCACGTACAACTTCAACACTGGCCCCTTCAACTACAACATCAAGTGAGACATCTTCAGCCACATCGACAATGTCTCCAACAACTTTGAGCACCAAAAGTACATCCACACCACATACAACTTCAACACTGGCCCCTTCAACTACAACATCAACTGAGACAACATCTTCAGCCACATCAACAACGTCTCCAACAACTTTGAGCACCACAAGTACATCCACACCACAAATATCTTCAACCCTGGCCCCTTCAACAGCAACTTCAGCAGAGACAACTTCTACGGCCACATCAACAATCTCTCCAACAACTTCCACACTAGCCCCTTCCACTACAACATCAACTGAGACAACATCTTCAGCCACATCAACAACGTCTCCAACAACTTTGAGCACCACAAGTACATCCACACCACATACAACTTCAACACTGGCCCATTCAACTACAACATCAACTGAGACATCTTCAGCCACATCGACAATGTCTCCAACAACTTTGAGCACCAAAAGTGCATCCACACCACAAACAACTTCAATACTGGCCACTTCAACTACAACTTCAGCTGAAACAACATCTACGGCCACATCAACAGCCTCTCCAACACCTTCATCACTGGCCCCTTCAACTACAACTTCAGCTGAGACAACCACTTCATCCACACCAACAAGCACTCCAACAACTTTGAGCACAAGTACATCCACACAACAAACAACTTCAAAACTGATCACTTCAACTACAACATCAACTGAGACATCTTCAGCCACATCGACAATGTCTCCAACAACTTTGAGCACCAAAAGTACATCCACACCACATACAACTTCAACACTGGCCCCTTCAACTACAACATCAACTGAGACAACATCTTCAGCCACATCAACGTCTCCAACAACTTTGAGCACCACAAGTACATCCACACCACAAATATCTTCAACACTGGCCCCTTCAACAGCAACTTCAGCAGAGACAACTTCTACGGCCACATCAACAATCTCTCCAACAACTTCCACACTAGCCCCTTCCACTACAACATCAACTGAGACAACATCTTCAGCCACATCAACAACGTCTCCAACAACTTTGAGCACCACAAGTACATCCACACCACATACAACTTCAACACTGGCCCATTCAACTACAACATCAACTGAGACATCTTCAGCCACATCGACAATGTCTCCAACAACTTTGAGCACCACCAGTGCATCCACACCACAAACAACTTCAACACCGGCCAATTCAACTACAACTTCAGCTGAGACAACATCTACGGCCACATCAACAGCCTCCCCAACACCTTCATCACTGGCCCCTTCAACTACAACTTCAGCTGAGACAACCACTTTATCCACACCAACAAGCACTCCAACAACTTTGAGCACAACTACATCCACACAACAAACAACTTCAAAACTCATCACTCCAACTACAACTTTGGCTGTGACAACATCTGCAGTCCTGTCAACAACCTCTCCAACAACTTCAACACTGGCCCCTTCATCTACAACTTCAGCTGAGGCAACATCTTCGACCACATCAAGAGCATCTCCAAAAACTTCATCACTGGCCTCGTCAACTATACCTTCAGCTGAGACAACCACTGGCTCCTTACCAACAACAACATTGAGCACCACCAGTTCATCCACACCACAAACAACTTCAACACTGGCCACTTCAACTACAACTTCAACTGAGACGCCATCATCAGCCACACCAACAACCTCTCCAACAACTTCAACACTGGCCCATTCATCTACAACTTCAGCTGAGGCAACATCTACGACCACATCAACAGCATCTCCAACAACTTCATCACTGGCCTCTTCAACTATAAATTCAGCTGAGACAACCACTGGCTCCTTACCAACAACTACAACAACTTTGAGCACCACCAGTGCATCCACACCACAAACAACTTCAACACTGGCCACTTCAACTACAACTTCAACTACAACTTCAACTGAGACGTCATCATCAGCCACACCAACAACTTCAACACTGGCCCCTTCATCTACAATTTTAGCTGAGACAACATCTACGGCCACATCAACAGCATCTCCAACAACTTTATCACTGGCCTCTTCAACTATAAATTCAGCTAAGACAACCACTGGCTCCTTACCAACAACTACAACAACTTTGAGCACCACCAGTGCATCCACACCACAAACAACTTCAACACTGGCCACTTCAACTACAACTTCAACTACAACTTCAACTGAGAAGCCATCATCAGCCACACCAACAACCTCTCCAACAACTTCAGTATTGGCTCCTTCATCTACAACTTCAGCTGAGACAACATCTACAGCCACATCAACAGCCTCTCCAACAACTTCATCACTGGCCTCCTTAACTATACCTGCAGCTGAGACAACCACTGGCTCCTTACCAACAACTACAACAACTTTGAGCACCACCAGTGCATCCACACAACAAACAACTTCAACACTGGCCACTTCAACTGTAACGTCAACTGAGACATCATCATCAGCCACACAAACAATCTCTCCAACAACTTCAACACTGGCCCCTTCAACTATACCTTCAGCTGAGACAACCACTGGCTCCTTACCAACAACTACATCTTTGAGCACAGCCAGAGCACCGACACCACAAACACCTTCAACACTGACCACTTCAACTACAACTTCAGCTGAAACATCTACGGCCACATCAACAACCTCTCCAACTACTTCAACACTGGCCACTTCAACTTCAACTTCAGCTGAGACAACATCTAGGACCACATCAACAGCCTCTCCAACAACTTCATCACTGGTCCCTTCAACTACAACTTCAGCTGAGACAACCACTTCATCCACACCAACAAGCACTCCAACAACTTTGAGCACAACTACATCCACACAACAAACAACTTCAAAACTCATCACTCCAACTACAACTTTGGCTGTGACAACATCTGCAGTCCTGTCAACAACCTCTCCAACAACTTCAACACTGGCCCCTTCATCTACAACTTCAGCTGAGGCAACATCTTCGACCACATCGAGAGCATCTCCAAAAACTTCATCACTGGCCTCGTCAACTATACCTTCAGCTGAGACAACCACTGGCTCCTTACCAACAACAACATTGAGCACCACCAGTTCATCCACACCACAAACAACTTCAACACTGGCCACTTCAACTACAACTTCAACTGAGACGCCATCATCAGCCACACCAACAACCTCTCCAACAACTTCAGTATTGGCTCCTTCATCTACAACTTCAGCTGAGGCAACATCTACGACCACATCAACAGCATCTCCAACAACTTCATCACTGGCCTCTTCAACTATAAATTCAGCTGAGACAACCACTGGCTCCTTACCAACAACTACAACAACTTTGAGCACCACCAGTGCATCCACACCACAAACAACTTCAACACTGGCCACTTCAACTACAACTTCAACTACAACTTCAACTGAGAAGCCATCATCAGCCACACCAACAACCTCTCCAACAACTTCAGTATTGGCTCCTTCATCTACAACTTCAGCTGAGACAACATCTACTGCCACATCAACAGCCTCTCCAACAACTTCATCACTGGCCTCCTTAACTATACCTGCAGCTGAGACAACCACTGGCTCCTTACCAACAACTACAACAACTTTGAGCACCACCAGTGCATCCACACAACAAACAACTTCAACACTGGCCACTTCAACTGTAACGTCAACTGAGACATCATCATCAGCCACACAAACAATCTCTCCAACAACTTCAACACTGGCCCCTTCAACTATACCTTCAGCTGAGACAACCACTGGCTCCTTACCAACAACTACATCTTTGAGCACAGCCAGAGCACCGACACCACAAACACCTTCAACACTGGCCACTTCAACTACAACTTCAGCTGAAACAACATCTACGGCCACATCAACAACCTCTCCAACTACTTCAACACTGGCCACTTCAACTTCAACTTCAGCTGAGACAACATCTACGGCCACATCAACAGCCTCTCCAACAACTTCATCACTGGTCCCTTCAACTACAACTTCAGCTGAGACAACATCTGTGGCCACATCAACAACCTCTCCAACGACTTCATCACTGGCCCCTTCAACTATACCTTCAGCTGAGACAACCACTGGCTCCATACCAACAATTACAACAAGTTTGAGCACCACCAGTGCATCCACACCACAAACAACTTCAACACTGGCCAATTCAACTACAACTTCAGCTGAGACAACATCTACGGCCACATCAACAGCCTCCCCAACACCTTCATCACTGGCCCCTTCAACTACAACTTCAGCTGAGACAACCACTTCATCCACACCAACAAGCACTCCAACAACTTTGAGCACAACTACTTCCACACAACAAACAACTTCAAAACTCTTCACTCCAACTACAACTTTGGCTGTGACAACATCTGCAGTCCTGTCAACAACCTCTCCAACAACTTCAACACTGGCCCCTTCATCTACAACTTCAGCTGAGGCAACATCTTCGACCACATCAAGAGCATCTCCAAAAACTTCATCACTGGCCTCGTCAACTATACCTTCAGCTGAGACAACCACTGGCTCCTTACCAACAACAACATTGAGCACCACCAGTTCATCCACACCACAAACAACTTCAACACTGGCCACTTCAACTACAACTTCAACTGAGACGCCATCATCAGCCACACCAACAACCTCTCCAACAACTTCAGTATTGGCTCCTTCATCTACAACTTCAGCTGAGGCAACATCTACGACCACATCAACAGCATCTCCAACAACTTCATCACTGGCCTCTTCAACTATAAATTCAGCTAAGACAACCACTGGCTCCTTACCAACAACTACAACAACTTTGAGCACCACCAGTGCATCCACACCACAAACAACTTCAACACTGGCCACTTCAACTACAACTTCAACTACAACTTCAACTGAGAAGCCATCATCAGCCACACCAACAACCTCTCCAACAACTTCAGTATTGGCTCCTTCATCTACAACTTCAGCTGAGACAACATCTACAGCCACATCAACAGCCTCTCCAACAACTTCATCACTGGCCTCCTTAACTATACCTGCAGCTGAGACAACCACTGGCTCCTTACCAACAACTACAACAACTTTGAGCACCACCAGTGCATCCACACAACAAACAACTTCAACACTGGCCACTTCAACTGTAACGTCAACTGATACATCATCATCAGCCACACAAACAATCTCTCCAACAACTTCAACACTGGCCCCTTCAACTATACCTTCAGCTGAGACAACCACTGGCTCCTTACCAACAACTACATCTTTGAGCACAGCCAGAGCACCGACACCACAAACACCTTCAACACTGGCCACTTCAACTACAACTTCAGCTGAAACAACATCTACGGCCACATCAACAACCTCTCCAACTACTTCAACACTGGCCACTTCAACTTCAACTTCAGCTGAGACAACATCTACGGCCACATCAACAGCCTCTCCAACAACTTCATCACTGGTCCCTTCAACTACAACTTCAGCTGAGACAACATCTGTGGCCACATCAACAACCTCTCCAACGACTTCATCACTGGCCCCTTCAACTATACCTTCAGCTGAGACAACCACTGGCTCCATACCAACAATTACAACAAGTTTGAGCACCACCAGTGCATCCACACCACAAACAACTTCAACACTGGCCAATTCAACTACAACTTCAGCTGAGACAACATCTACGGCCACATCAACAGCCTCCCCAACACCTTCATCACTGGCCCCTTCAACTACAACTTCAGCTGAGACAACCACTTCATCCACACCAACAAGCACTCCAACAACTTTGAGCACAACTACTTCCACACAACAAACAACTTCAAAACTCATCACTCCAACTACAACTTTGGCTGTGACAACATCTGCAGTCCTGTCAACAACCTCTCCAACAACTTCAACACTGGCCCCTTCATCTACAACTTCAGCTGAGGCAACATCTTCGACCACATCAAGAGCATCTCCAAAAACTTCATCACTGGCCTCGTCAACTATACCTTCAGCTGAGACAACCACTGGCTCCTTACCAACAACAACATTGAGCACCACCAGTTCATCCACACCACAAACAACTTCAACACTGGCCACTTCAACTACAACTTCAACTGAGACGCCATCATCAGCCACACCAACAACCTCTCCAACAACTTCAACACTGGCCCATTCATCTACAACTTCAGCTGAGGCAACATCTACGACCACATCAACAGCATCTCCAACAACTTCATCACTGGCCTCTTCAACTATAAATTCAGCTGAGACAACCACTGGCTCCTTACCAACAACTACAACAACTTTGAGCACCACCAGTGCATCCACACCACAAACAACTTCAACACTGGCCACTTCAACTACAACTTCAACTACAACTTCAACTGAGACGTCATCATCAGCCACACCAACAACTTCAACACTGGCCCCTTCATCTACAATTTTAGCTGAGACAACATCTACGGCCACATCAACAGCATCTCCAACAACTTTATCACTGGCCTCTTCAACTATACCTTCAGCTGAGACAACCACTGGCTCCTTACCAACAACAAGTACAACTTTGAGCACCACCAGTGCATCCACACAACAAACAACTTCAACACTGGCCACTTCAACTGTAACGTCAACTGAGACATCATCATCAGCCACACAAACAATCTCTCCAACAACTTCAACACTGGCCCCTTCAACTATACCTTCAGCTGAGACAACCACTGGCTCCTTACCAACAACTACATCTTTGAGCACAGCCAGAGCACCGACACCACAAACACCTTCAACACTGGCCTCTTCAAATACAACTTCAGCTGAAACAACATCTACGGCCACATCAACAACCTCTCCAACTACTTCAACACTGGCCACTTCAACTTCAACTTCAGCTGAGACAACATCTACGGCCACATCAACAGCCTCTCCAACAACTTCATCACTGGTCCCTTCAACTACAACTTCAGCTGAGACAACATCTGTGGCCACATCAACATCCTCTCCAACGACTTCATCACTGGCCCCTTCAACTATACCTTCAGCTGAGACAACCACTGGCTCCATACCAACAATTACAATTAGTTTGAGCACCACCAGTGCATCCACACCACAAACAACTTCAACACTGGCCAATTCAACTACAACTTCAGCTGAGACAACATCTATGGCCACATCAACAGCCTCCCCAACAACTTCATCACTGGCCCCTTCAACTACAACTTCAGCTGAGACAACCACTTCATCCACACCAACAAGCACTCCAACAACTTTGAGCACAACTACATCCACACAACAAACAACTTCAAAACTCATCACTCCAACTACAACTTTGGCTGTGACAACATCTGCAGTCCTGTCAACAACCTCTCCAAAAACTTCAACACTGGCCCCTTCATCTACAACTTCAGCTGAGGCAACATCTACGACCACATCAAAAGCATCTCCAACAACTTCATCACTGGCCTCTTCAACTATAAATTCAGCTGAGACAACCACTGGCTCCTTACCAACAACTACAACAACTTTGAGCACCACAAGTGCATCCACACCACAAACAACTTCAACACTGGCCACTTCAACTACAACTTCAACTACAACTTCAACTGAGACGTCATCATCAGCCACACCAACAACTTCAACACTGGCCCCTTCATCTACAATTTTAGCTGAGACAACATCTACGGCCACATCAACAGCATCTCCAACAACTTTATCACTGGCCTCTTCAACTATACCTTCAACTGAGACAACCACTGGCTCCTTACCAACAACAAGTACAACTTTGAGCACCACCAGTGCATCCACACCACAAACAACTTCAACACTGGTCCCTTCAAATACAACTTCAGCTGAGACAACATCTACGGCCACATCAACAACCTCTCCAACAACTTCCACATTGGCCCCTTCAACTACAACCTCAGCTGAGACAACATTTACAGCCACATCAACAGCCTCTCCAACAACTTCTACACTCGCCCCTTCAACTTCAACTTCAGCTGAGACAACCACTGGCTCCTTACCAACAACTTTGAGCACCACAAGTACATCCACACCACAAACAACTTCAACACTGGTCCCTTCAAATACAACTTCAGCTGAGACAACATCTACGGCCACATCAACAACCTCTCCAACAACTTCCACATTGGCCCCTTCAACTTCAACTTCAGCTGAGACAACCACTGGCTCCTTACCAACAACTTTGAGCACCACAAGTACATCCACACCACAAACAACTTCAACACTGGCCACTTCAACTACAACTTCAGCTGAAACAACATTTACAGCCACATCAACAACCTCTCCAACTACTTCATCACTTGCCACTTCAACTACAACTTCGGCTGAGACAACATCTACGGCCACATCAACAGCCTCCCCAACAACTTCATCACTGGCCCCTTCAACTACAACTTCAGCTGAGACAACCACTGGCTCCTTACCAACAACTTTGAGCACCACAAGTACATCCACACCACAAACAACTTCAACACTGGTCCCTTCAAATACAACTTCAGCTGAGACAACATCTATGGCCACATCAACAACCTCTCCAACAACTTCCACATTGGCCCCTTCAACTTCAACTTCAGCTGAGACAACCACTGGCTCCTTACCAACAACAACTTTGAGCAACACAAGTACATCCACACCACAAACAACTTCAACACTGGCCCCTTCAACTACAACTTCAGCTGAGACAAACACTTTATCCACAACAACAAGCACTCCAAAAACTTTGAGCAACACCAGTACATCTACACCACAAACAACTTCAACACTGGCCACTTCAAGTACAATTTCAGCTAAGACAACATTGTCAGCCACATCAACAACCTTTCCAACAATGTTGAGCACCACCAGTACATCCACACCACAAACAACTTCAACACTGGCTCGTTCATCTACAACTTCAGCTGAGACAACTATTGGACCATCACCAACAACTCCAACAACTTTGAGCACATTCACAGCATCAACTCCACAGTCATCTTCAACCTATGTATCATCACCATCTTTATCGCAGATAACAACTTCATCATTGGCCACATCATCAGCTTCTATCTCACAGACCACTTCTTCATCCACACCAGCAACCACTGCCACAACTTTAAGCCCAACCAGTACATCCACACCAAAGACATCTTCAGCATTGTCCACTTCAACTGCAACTTCTGCTGAGACAACCACTGGATCCTCACCAACAATTCCAACATCTCTGAGTACACCCACAGCAACTACATCACAGATACCTATAAAATTCCTAAAAACAATTTCAACATTGGCCACATCATCTGCTACTACTTCACAGACCATTTCATCCACACCACAAACCACTCCAACAAATTTGAGCCCATCCATTGCATCCACCCAAAAGAAAACACAAACAAATTTAGCATCTTCAATTACCAACTCACAGATCACAGCTTCAGTATTGACCAATTTACCTACATATATGTTACATATAACCCCTGCATCTACACAACAGACTATAGCAACAGCTGTAGTCACATCACATGAAAACAGTCCTCAGAACACAATATCAACACTGTCCAATTCAACTATATCCATAATACAGAAAACAACTGCATCCACACCATCAACTACTCCTACTACTTTGAAGCATATTAGTGCATCAATTCAACAGAAAGCTGCAACAATATTAGCATATTCAATTACACCCATGCCACAGAGAACAACTTCCAAATTAGCCAATTCAACTCAATATACTTTACAAACAATCCCTTCGTTGCCACTAGAGATGAAAGCAACAACTTTAACCATTTTACCTGAAACCGCACCTCAGAAAACATCTAATGTGGCTATTTCAACTGTATCTTCACCACAAATAATTGCTACATTGACACAACAAGCTATAGTATCAAGTGTGGTTACTTCACCTGAGACAAAACTTCAGAAAACAACATCAACAGTGACCCCTTCAACTGGGTCAAAACCACATATAACCATTGTACGCACACCACCAATCACTTCCACAACTATGGGCACATCCACTTCATCCAGCCCACAGACAGAAGCAACAAGTTTAGTGTCCTTAAAAATGTCCACACCCCAGATTACTTCTGTTTTAGCTACTTCAGCAGCATCTACTTCAGAGTCAACCTCTGCATCGAGACTACAGACAAGATCAAAAATTTCAGATGCTTCAACTGAAACCACACCTCAGAAAACATCATTTGCCACTTTAAATACATTAACACCACCAACAACCACTCTATTCTCACCAACGTTAACTTTTACAAATTTCAGCATGATGACTTCATCCAAAACATCTATATCAATGTCTACCAAAGTATTTGAAAGCAACACAGAAGCGAGCAAATCAGAAACAGTAACAAATGTGATACCACCTACTTCAAGTGAACTGCTCCCAATCAATATCAAAATGTCAACATCAATTCTGGCACCTGCAATGGCTGCAACACAGCAAACAACAAAATCCCCTATCAGTGATGTGGTGCTGACGTCTGTAACAACTCCTTTTACCATGTATGTTCAATTCATAATGTTCAAAGTTTTTAAATAGAGTTTTGTGTATTATGAAGTTTAGTTGAAGAAACCATCAAATTATTTGTTTTTTCTCTAGACCTGTTTCTGCTGTTGTTAACACCAGGCTCTTATTCAACGCCTCCTCTCCGGTCCCCAGTGAAAGTTTGGTTCTCAATTCTACCAGATATCTGCTCAGCTCTCGATTCACAAACATGACTGGTTCTGTGGAAATGTTAAATGTGACCTACGAGAGTATGTTTCTTGTTCAGTACCACAACATTGATATAATTATCTATTTCACCATCTCACCTTCATACATTATATAGCTTAGTCATTGATATTAATTCCACTGTCTTCCTTACACAGAAATTACAGATACCTCCTATGCAGTCATGTTCATATTCACTGTCACCAAAATCAGCATGTCAGATAGTATAAATCTCAGAAACAACACATACAAGCAGGTGCAAAGAACAATCAACAGAGTGGTAAGGCTATATTAATATCTAGCTAAGTGGAAATCTTCCTCTAATAAGAATATGGCATTTAGCATCATCCATGTTTTTGACAAGGATTTTGGATCAGTTGGAAAATATTACAGTTGTAGTTTACTATAAGAACATTCATGAACTTTAGTACTAACATTCTGTGTTTTTCTCCAGCTGAACATGCTTCTGAATGAACCTGATGCAGAACAAATTGAACCTGAGAGCTGTGACTTCATGTAAGTTTATTCTTTTATTTGATGCCATTTTGATCTCACAATAATTATAACGAAAACTGGTACTCTGAAGCATTTCCTTTTTTTCTATTGTAGGAGTTTAGAAAATGTCATTAAAGGTAGCATGGAATACTACTTCCAAGATGGAGATACCAAAATTCCAGTCAGCTTCCTAAATGAGCTCAAATCTCTGAGTGGTATGTTACAGAAAATTACGTGTTATTCGCATCTATTTTCTCATCAAAACATCCCTTTAAAATTTCTCCTACTATTTTGCAGTCTCATCTACTACAGTTCCTCCAACATCTACAAGCACTATGATGGTGACCAATGTAACATCTCCCTCTATAATGTATGTTTCATTTATGATTTAGTTGTTTTTAATATTCATGTGTTCATTCTGACTTCTCCTTGAAGATCACATTCTTTGTTTTTTCTCTAGAACTGGTTCAGCTGTGGTTAACACCAGGCTCTTATTCAACTCCTCCTCTCCAGTCCCCAGTGAAAATTTGGTCCTTAATTCTACCAAATATCTGCTCAGCTCTTGGTTTACAAACATGACTGGTCCTGTGGAAATGTTAAATGTGACCTATGAGAGTATGTTTCTTGTTCAGTACAACATTGATACAATTATCTATTTCACCATCTCACCTTCATAAATTATATAGCTTAGTCATTAATATTAATTCCACTGTCTTCCTTACACAGAAATTACAGATACCTCCTATGCAGTCATCTTCATATTCACCGTCACCAAAATCAGCATGTCAGATAGTATAAATCTCAGAAACAACACATACAAGCAGGTGCAAAGAACAATCAACAGAGTGGTAAGGCTATATTAATATCTAGCTAAGTGGAAATCTTCCTCTAATAAGAATATGGCATTTAGCATCATCCATATTTTTGACATCTTTACATATTCAAGGATTTTGGATCAGTTGGAAAATATTCCAGTTGTAGTTTACTATAAGAACATTTATGAACTTTAGTACTAACATTCTGTGTTTTTCTCCAGCTGAACATGCTTCTGAATGAACCTGATGCAGAACAAATTGAACCTGAGAGCTGTGACTTCATGTAAGTTTATTCTTTTATTTGATTCCATTTTGTTCTCACAATAATTATAATGAAAACTGGTACTCTGAAGCATTTCCTTTTTTTCTATTGTAGGAGTTTAGAAAATGTCATTAAAGGTAGCATGGAATACTACTTCCAAGATGGAGATACCAAAATTCCAGTCAGCTTCCTAAATGAGCTCAAATCTCTGAGTGGTATGTTACAGAAAATTATGTGTTATTCGCATCTATTTTCTCATCAAAACATCCCTTTAAAATTTCTCCTACTATTTTGCAGTCTCATCTACTACAGTTCCTCCAACATCTACAAGCACTATGGTTGTGACCGTTGTAACATCTCCCTCTATAATGTATGTTTCATTTATGATTTAGTTGTTTTTAATATTCATGTGTTCATTCTGACTTTTCCTTGAAGATCACATTCTTTGTTTTCTCTCTAGAACTGGTTCAGCTGTGGTTAACACCAGGCTCTTGTTCAACTCCTCCTCTCCAGTCCCCAGTGAAAATTTGGTCCTCAATTCTACCAGATATCTGCTCAGCTCTCGGTTTACAAACATGACTGGTCCTGTGGAAATGTTAAATGTGACCTACGAGAGTATGTTTCTTGTTCAGTACCACAACATTGATACAATTTTTGCAATTTCCCCCAGGGGATTAATAAAGTATTTCTGATTCTGAATTATCTATTTCACCATCTCACCTTCATAAATTATATAGCTTAGTCATTGATATTAATTCCACTGTCTTCCTTACACAGAAATTACAGATACCTCCTATGCAGTCATCTTTATATTCACCGTCACCAAAATCAGCATGTCAGATAGTATAAATCTCAGAAACAACACATACAAGCAGGTGCAAAGTACCATCAACAGACTGGTAAGGCTTTAATAATATCTAGCTAAGTGGAAATCTTCCTCTAATAAGAATATGTCATTAAGCATCATCCATGGTTTTGACATCTTTACATAAGGATTTTGGACAGATAAAAATGGATTTAATTTTAATACTGTTTAAAATGGGAAGTAAATTTGTCTCAGAAAATGATGCACTTAACATGTTTTAAACATGTATACATCAGTTGGAAATTATTCCAGTTGTAGTTTACTATAAGAACATTCATGAACTTTAGTACTAACATTCTGTGTTTTTCTCCAGCTGAACATGCTTCTGAATGAACCTGATGCAGAACAAATTGAACCTGAGAGCTGTGACTTCATGTAAGTTTATTATTTTATTTGATGCCATTTTGATCTCACAACAATTATAACAAAAACTGGTACTCTGAAGCATTTCCTTTTTTTCTATTGTAGGAGTTTAGAAAATGTCATTAAAGGTAGCATGGAATACTACTTCCAAGATGGAGATACCAAAATTCCAGTCAGCTTCCTAAAGGAGCTTAAATCTCTGAGTGGTATGTTACAGAAAATTGTGTTATTCGCATCTATTTTCTCATCAAAACATCCCTTTAAAATTTCTCCTACTATTTTGCAGTCTCATCTACTACAGTTCCTCCAACATCTACAAGCACTATGATGGTGACCGTTGTAACATCTCCCTCTATAATGTATGTTTCATTTATGATTTAGTTGTTTTTAATATTCATGTGTTCATTCTGACTTTTCCTTGAAGATCACATTCTTTGTTTTTTCTCTAGAACTGGTTCAGCTGTGGTTAACACCAGGCTCTTATTCAAATCCTCCTCTCCAGTCCCCAGTGAAAATTTGGTCCTCAATTCTACCAGATATCTGCTCAGCTCTCGGTTTACAAACATGACTGGTCCTGTGGAAATGTTAAATGTGACCTATGAGAGTATGTTTCTTGTTCAGTACCACAACATTGATACAATTATCTATTTCACCATCTCACCTTCATAAATTATATAGCTTAGTCATTAATATAAATTCTACTGTCTTCCTTACACAGAAATTACAGATACCTCCTATGCAGTCATCTTCATATTCACCGTCACCAAAATCAGCATGTCAGATAGTATAAATCTCAGAAACAACACATACAAGCAGGTGCAAAGAACAATCAACAGAGTGGTAAGGCTATATTAATATCTAGCTAAGTGGAAATCTTCCTCTAATAAGAATATGTCATTAAGCATCATCCATGGTTTTGACATCTTTACATAAGGATTTTGGACAGATAAAAATGAATTTAATTTTAATACTGTTTAAAATGGGAAGTAAATTTGTCTCAGAAAATGATGCACTTAACATGTTTTAAGTTGGAAATTATTCCAGTTGTAGTTTACTGTAAGAACATTCATGAACTTTAGTACTAACATTCTGTGTTTTTCTCCAGCTGAACATGCTTCTGAATGAACCTGATGCAGAACAAATTGAACCTGAGAGCTGTGACTTCATGTAAGTTTATTATTTTATTTGATGGCATTTTGTTCTTACAATAATAATAACAACAAAATTGCTACTCTAAAGCATTTCCTTTTTTCTGTTGTAGGAGTTTAGAAAATGTCATTAAAGGTAGCATGAAATACTACTTCAAAGATGGAGAAACCAAAATTCCACTCAGCTTCCTCAATGGTCTCAAAACACTGAGTGGTATGTTATAGAAAATTATGTGTTATGCACACCTATTTTCTCATGAAAACATACCTTAAAACTTTCTCTTACTATTTTGCAGTCTCATCTACAATAATTCCTCCAACATCTACAAGCAGTATGGTGGCAACATCTGGTATGTTAAAGATCAATATCTGACTGCAATCGATTTCAACATTTTATTTACAAATAAAAGTATATTTTGCAACATTTACTTACAAGTGATTCTTTTCCAAATTTATCTTACAAAAATATACTTTCAAGGTTTGAGAACAACCACACCTTCTACAGCCAGCACACCTGTGCAAAGTAGGACTCCATACCTGTAAGTGAGCTGATGCCAAAGTAATACTGTAATGAAGTTGTTGTTGTATGTGTGCCTAAGGTCTTCTTATTCCATTATCAAGACACCATAGTAAGGTGAACTGTTTTCTAGATAAGTATTATTTGGTGTAACTGGTAACATTTCATTCTTTGTATATTTTAGTAATCATAACTTTTCCTCCTGCTTTAGTTTAGGGACAGTGCTGATTTATATTCGCATGGTGTTTAAGAACATGCGGACCGTACCTATGGAGACTCAGGTTCTCGCAGCTTATGCTCAGCTGGACCAAGGTCTCAGAACAAAGCGGGAAATCACAACTCTAAAGCTAAATACCCCTGTCAGCATCCAGAACATTACTTACCTGAGTGAGTCTCTTTCCTGATTACATTTCACTGTGTTGTAAATGAACAAAAATGTAATTGTTATGTGTAACTTCTGTGTGGACATACTAAATATCCTTTACCAAATAATGACCTGAAACAACTAATGCCGTATCAGAACTCAGAATTAGTTTTTCATGTGTTCTCTTGTCCCTCCACCTCTTTTAGAAATAAACAGCACCTCATACAGCATTGGCTTTGCATTCAAGATCAGTGATGTCCCAATGGCAATGGACATTGAATTGAGGAATGAAACATATAATTCAATTGAACAAACCATCAATGATTTGGTGAGTGGGAGCTACCTTTATGTTCCAAACGTTCTGGGGAAAATGTTTTTTGATTATAGTTCAGGATCTTAAGATGTACTGAATATTTATATATTCTCAGCTGGACAAAATACTGAGCAGTCCAGGTGCTTCAACATATGTACTCCCACGATTTAACTTCTCGTAAGTAAAGAGATTCTGAGCTGAATCTTTATGCAGAATTGTCCTGTAGAATAAAAGCACTATTTTAAATTTAGTGGAAAACAAGAGGGAAACAGTAAACGTTAATGATTCACTTTAATTCATTTCTCCATTTCTTCCAGGAGTAATGCTACAGTGATTGTGGCTAATACACAATATGTTTATGAGCAAGGAGATATCAACTCACCAAGTGGCTTTCTTGCTAAAATACTTCAAGATAGTGGTGTGACATTCACTACAGCTGCACAGTCTACTACATCTCCAACTTTGTGAGTGGACTGATGTCAAATAAATATTTTAATGTTTTGTGTATCTGTGTGGTAATGCTTGTCAGACAAAAGTCTCCTCATGCCGTGCGGAATGTGATTAGATGAACTCAATTCTAGATATGTTTTACTGACTGAAATATATACACATTAACTGAATACATTGCAGTCTCCATGAATTTCATTAATAACATATTTTTGTCTTGTCTATTGTGCTTTAGGCTGGGAACAGTACTGATTTATATTCGTCTGGTGTTTAAGAATTTAACAACTCTACCTAGTGCAGATCAGGTTCTCGCTGTTGCCAATGCTCAGCTGGACTCAAGTGTTAAAACAATACAAGATATTGTAATACAAAAGCTAAATAACCCTGTGAGCATCCAGAACATCATCTACCACAGTGAGTATCTGTCCTGTTTACTCTCCTGTGTTGTAAATGGACAAAATATCAGTGTGATCCTGAATGTTAAATGTAAGTTCTTTGTTAGCATGAATATTTTTAGGAAATAATGACCACAACTAATGCAGATATATGGACATTTCTGGTCATCATTTGGAGTATTTTTTTGTTTTCTATGCCTCAAAATGCCTCCACCCCTCTTCCAGAAATTGACAACACTTCATACAGCATCAACTTTACATTTGAGATCAGTAAAGTGCCCATGGCTACAAATATTGAATTGAGGAATGGAACATATGTGTTAATTAACAATGCCATCAACAGCTTGGTGAGTGAATCTACTTTGATGCTTAGTATTATATATTGCTTTTTTCCTGCAAATATGTCTTTGAACTAAAATTAACATTAACATGTTATTATTCTAATAATATTTACTTTTCTCAGCTGAACATAATACTGAACAAGCCAAGTGCTACACCATTTGTACTCCCACAACTTACTAACTTTTTGTAAGTAAATAGACACTAATTAAGTTAATCCTTATGTTAATCCCCATGTTATCAGCATTATTTTAAATTAGTGGAAAATTATTTTAAAATATTATTGATCCATTTTATCTCTGAGGGACAGTTACATTATGAACATTAACGTTACATTACTGATACTGTTTTATCTCTTCATTTTTTTCCAGGAGTAATGCTACGGTGATTATGGCCAACACAGAATATGACTATGTGCGTGGAGATATCAACTCACCAAGTGGATTTCTGTCTCAGATACTTCAAGCTAGTGGTTTGGCTACTACTCCTGCTACAACTACAGCTACCCTGCCAA
Organism: Brachyhypopomus gauderio; assembly: GCF_052324685.1. Classification (NCBI taxonomy): domain Eukaryota; kingdom Metazoa; phylum Chordata; class Actinopteri; order Gymnotiformes; family Hypopomidae; genus Brachyhypopomus; species Brachyhypopomus gauderio. The sequence continues at coordinate 155,247 of NW_027507039.1, read as the reverse complement.
CCCAGTCAACTCCTCTGTGAGTTTACTGATACCAAACTAATACTGTAGTGTATTGTGCATCTATGTGCTCTTGCATGTAAAGACTAAGAATCCTTATTACATTAAGATTATATTGTACTTTGATTACAATTTTATTTACTGTAATGAAGTAAATAACTAGTAAATTTTGTCTACACATTCTCTGTATGTCAGTTATAATTCTTTAATATTCATATAATATTTAAAAATTATATTCTATAATACAGTGGTTCCCAAACTTTTTCTGTCGTGCCCCCCTTTAGTAGATGAGAATATTTTTGCCCCCCCCCATTGACTAGGGATGCACCGATTCACGTTTTTCACTTCCGATACCGATTCAGATATCTGAGGCTTAGTATCGGCCGATACCAATCCGATACCGATCTGATAGAGTAAAACAGTGCTGAATCAACTTAAAGCATTTTTTTTTAACACAGACATACTGAATTACAAGTTTATTGAAAACTCTGCACCAGTATAGCACACTTAAACACACATAAAAACATGTAAAAACAACACAACTTGCATTTGTTCAGTCAGTGCAATTATGAATATAACACTGAATGTAAAATAAATAATACCAAAGAACCTGAAACTGACAAAAACACAGAGGTGGAAAGAGTACTGAAAAATTGTAATTGAGTAAAAGTATCATTACTTTGCCTAAAATCTACTCAGAGTAAAAGTAAAATTACCCATCTCAAAATTTACTCGAGTAAAAGTACAAAATTACTTCATTTAAAATGTAATTTGAGTAAAAGTTACTTAGTTACTTTCAGTTATTTAATGCATGGATGAATCAGGATGAATGGATGAATTCAGCACAAGTTGTTTTAATCGATTTCAAAGCGTATTTAAGTGCACATCCACACTTGCAAAAGATGAGCTGGGCTCAGGAACATACTTCCTCACAGCACAAGGACAGTCACAACCTGTACCATAAAGTGCAAACTATTTTCAGTCCTATTGTCCAACGGACAACACTATGATAAGAATAAAGAAATTTAAATTACAAATTATTCAAAAAACAAAATGCACACAAAATTAAGTGCCTGCAAGATGCCACAAATCAACCTAAAATGCAACAGGATTCCACTACTCACAATAAAATGCCCACAGGATCCCATATCAAAAATTAAAAAATGCTCATAGGATCCCACAATTTAAAAGTAAGTGCTCACAGGATCCAACTATTCAAAATACAGTGCCCACCGGATCCCACTATTCACAATAAAATGCCCACAGGTTGCCACAGCTCAAAATAAAATGTAAAATGACCACAGGATCCCACATCTCCAAATAAAACAAAAATATGCACGGGATTCCACTATTTAAACTTCTGAGTCCCAGAACTGAAGGCCAATTGCGTGGCCTTGCCTTGCGCGCGCCCTTTCCATTATCTCATAATCAGGTCATAATCTGGTGCACTTATTTCCAAAAGGATGAGATTGTTCTATCTTTAAATCTTCTATCTATCAGGTTCTGTGGGATCCTGTGGACATTTTATTGTGAAAAGTGGAATCCTGTGGGCACTGTATTTTGAATAGTTGGATCCTGTGAGCGTTTTAAATTTCTGCCCGCATTTAATTTTTCACCATCAATATTTTTTTACTCAGTAATGTGAGGGCGTTCAAAAGTAGTGAAGTAAAACTACTTGGGTCAAAATTTACTCAAGTAAAAGTAAAAATTACATATTTCAAAAACTACTCAGAAAATTACAAATTACTCATAAAAAGTACTCAATTACAGTAATGTGAGTAAATGTAATTAGTTACTTTCCACCCCTGCAAAAACAATAGGTTTACAACTTTGGTCAAACATGAAAAAATTAACGGCAAGAAACCTTTGATTCAAGAATTCTAAATATAATTTAAAATAAATAAGGAGATGAAATAAGAGAAACAGCTATACCTATGCAGCTAGTGTCTCTTTAAGGGAGCGAGTTGAGCGCGCGTATGGAATATTGTTGTTTTTTTTAGCTTTCTGCCGTAGACCGACTCAGACCACTGCTCTTTATATTATCTTTATTTTATTTCTGTAAGTAACGCATTCAATGAGCTTTGGACATCTCACCAGTTCATGTATGAACAGTAACGTAGTGCTGGAGCCCAGGTTTATTTTGGTCAACCAGCAAATAAACGGACTAAGTGGAGTCAGTGATTCACCTCTCGTCTGTGTGCTTCGTGTTTCACTCGCCTGTTAACTGTCCAAGTTCACTTCTATCTGGGACAGAGTGGATATTTAAGGTTGAACTAACTCCGAAAAGCATTACAAGCGTAGAATTAGACTGAATAGATCTGTTTTTATGGATCGGTCACATTGTCACCGATACCCAATCTAGAATTTTTTCAGATATTAGTATCGGAATCGGTGCATCCCTAATATTGACAACATGTGCACATGTTTTACTTCCAAGCTCCGCGCCCCCACTTTGGGAACCACTGCTATAATTCTTATATTCTGTCCTGCTTCAGATCTGGGACTGCAATGATTTATATTGAAGTGGTGATTAAGAACTTCACACACATGCCAAGTGAGACAGAGTTTCTCACAGCCTATGTTCTGCTGGACCCAGTTGTCAAAACACAAGATAAAATTCAAAACCTAAATGACCCTAAAAGTATCCAAAATGCTACCTTGAAAAGTGAGTATTTTACTGGATTATTTGAGGTTCTTTCCTGATTACTTCTTAAAGTTCTAAAGCATACATTTGAATTATAATGCATTTTAATCTTTTTTTTCTCCCAATTTCTCCTTTTATTTTATGCCTTTACACTGTTATATTTGTGTTAAACATTATTATTATTTCTGGCAAAGACCTTCCTGGGGTGATTGAGTTGTAATAAACTTTTACTATTCCTATGTGAAGCACTTTGAATTGCCATTGTGTATGAAAGGTACTATATAAATAAACTTGCCTATGTAGTTAATGAACAAAATGACAATGTTACTGTATATGTTGTGTGTTGCATTGGAGGACGTCATGAATATTCTTTACCAAATAATTATCTCAACCAACTATTGCAACTGTCTGCACACACATCTAATGCTTCCACGTCTTTTTTAGTAATTGACAGCACCTCATTCAGCATCAACTTTGGATTCATGCTCAACAATGTGCCTATGTCTTCGAAAACTGAACTGAACAAAGAAACATATGATGGAATTCAACAAACAACCAACGACTTGGTGAGTGTAAGCTGTGTTAATGTTTTTTTTATACTTATCTTAGCTTCTGCTCCCAAAACAATTTTCTGGTAGGAAAGAAAAAGGAAAAACCCAGCCAAAGTATCCCTCTGATCCAATGTTGTACATGACTTCTTGTGCTGCTGACACTGTGAATGTGTCTACTGCTACCACTGTGCTTCCTATGTCTGCTACAACTATATGCCTAATGTTTTACAGCTTTACTGATGTGCTTGTTTTTTCATTCTTCATGGAGAATTAAGAACACCAGTTACACACTCACATCTCATGAACTCCCTGCTTTACCACACATTCATCACACACAAGCATTGAGTCTCATTTTTTTCTTCTGAAAATAAAATGTAACCTATGTAAAAATTAAAATAGCACTTAACATTTAAAATCATGTATTTCATCTTTTATTTTCAGATGAACACAATACTGACCAAGAATCAAAATTTTACTTTCTCGCCAGCTAACATCACGTAAGTGATGGGCTATTTGAAATGAATACTTCAGCCAAAAGATTAATTCTGCACTTCATCAACTCATAGGATAAAGAATGACTGTATAGTGATTCAATTTCATTTATCTGTTTCATGCAGGATTAATAATTTGGAGATTATGGCTAAGGCACAGTATGTCTATGTGCCGAGTGATATCAACTTCCCAAGTAACTTTCTTGCTGAAATACTTAAAATCACTGGTCTGACAAGTGGCGGAGCATGGTGGGTTCTGGGCATCATTATCCCCTGTGCTATAGCCATCTTTATTGTACCATGCTGGATTCTACTCTGTGTAAGTACCATCAAAGTATTTTTAAAGCCATATATCTGCAAAATACTATTTGGCTAAAACATAGCATCTTACTGAATATCAATATCAGTACAAATAAACAGTAACTGTAGGCACTCGTTAAGAAGCCATGTTAAGTTTTATTGTTTCATCTGTCCTCTCTTTTGTCTGTTTCTCTTTCTCTTTTTGTTGGTGTGTTTCTCTCTGCATGTTTCAGTGTATACTATGTGGTTGGTGTGCTGCTATAAGGAGACGTTACAACAGAAGACGATCCTACAGTATACAGTACACAACACGGAATGGACTCTTTTAAATATTAAAAAGACAAAAACATTTAAAATATGCCAAAAAAATTAGCAAATGTAGTTGCCAAAAAAATTAGCAAATGTAGTTGTTAAAATCTTTAAAAATGTATTTATATGTGTATATCTGTTCACATCTATTAAATCTATTCATAAGTTAGGTTTATCATCACTGTTTCATCATTGGTTGTGATTTTTTAAAATTTGAGTGGTATGTGAAATTCTCAGATTTTTATTTTAGAATTAAATATATGTATTTAAAATATATATTTAAAATTAAACATATTTATTCAATTATGTATCTCTGAACTGTACTTTTGTCAGTGGTGTGTGTCCATACATACATACATACATACATACATAAATGTCCATATATACAAGTCAAAATGCACAGACTGAAAAAGAAAAACAGACAACTGTACTTTTTAAAAAGACCCTTGCATAAAGTCCTGCTTGTTTGTGTTACTATAACTGGAGAGTATTTTCAAGGAAAAATGATGCTATTTCATTGGAATTATATTTAGTACAGCATGGAATCTGACAGCATATTATCTGAAATCGTTAATTTCAATTAATTAAATACTAGAAAATTAACGAACTAAAAAAATTAACGCATTTTAATGCATTTAACGCATGAGACACTTTTGCACCGTGGAATGTTTCTCAGTGCACAAGTTCCTGGCATACAGATTATATGGACGCACAATAAGATGAGCATGATGGAGATGACTGAAAAGGCTTCGCTGGTGGATGGGAAATTTAAATATAAGAAACTTCCAGATGGAAGTACAAACAAAAATAGTGTTATTTGCACTTTATGGAGGAAGAAGTTTGCTTATCACAGGAGCACTTCCACCCTTCGTTACCACCTCAATGCAAAACATGTTGGGGCTAATGCGCAGGTCAGTAATGATAACTTAGCTGCTAAATATATTCCTAGTACGATAGGGTGACCAAACGTCCGTATTTCCCGGGACATGTCTGTATTTTCCTGTCCCGGGGTTTTTTTAAGTGAGGAAATGTCCTGGTTTTTAAATAACCTTCATTGGACCATTAAGACTGGATTAAACTTTCACAAGTGGCCTTGGCACGTGACTCCGCACACCTCATGCGAGCGGCAGAGGCATTTAAACTTGTCGTGGAAATTTCCTAATAAATGGATGAGGACTCAGACGTGGTTAAATGATTAATTTATTACAAAAATATAAATATATATAAATAGGACAAAGACAGACACAAGACAGACACAGACATGAGAGTCTCATTCAAGCATGACAACTCTGAAGACAGGGGGGCAGTCCCCCTGCTTATATACAATCTTAAACACAATTCAGCAGTTCTAACAGCAGGTTATCTTTAGCACAGCATGTTCCAAAACATAAGCATCCAGCAGGCTACTTTGTCTCACATGTGTGTATCTCCTAATATGGACTTCCCTAGAGTTAGCGGAAGCAACTGATGTATCAGTTGAACACAGAGAAAGCTAAATGACCCAAGACTAGTAGCCTAGTGACTACCAGTTAACAGAGTACTCTTACCCTCAGCACTCTCCCTGACCTGGGTCACGTATAGCACACATGCATAATATGAACTAAATGTGGTTACACTGAATCACACTACTTCATTATTGTAGTCCTTCTGCTTAGTCAGAATGGACATGTACTAAATCATAAAGTTCATAATGATCTCTTATAATAACTAAACATGATCTAATCAATGATGATTAGTCAATAATCAATAATTTCTCTCACACTTCCCCCCTTTGATTCCGTGTAATCATTAAAAAGGAGAGAATAAATCATTAATTCTATCATAAAGCATCAACTTAAATCAGTCCCTGGAGTCAGTTAAGCTGCTCAGGGCCATCGGGCACAACCCAGCCAGTCGCCAGGTCGTCCCAGACGTCTTCCTTAAACAGATGTCCCAAGGAGTCTGCTATCTCAGGCTCCTTTAAGTTGTCGTGCAAGGCCAGCTGAAAATGCTGACACATAAGGCCAGTAAGCCATGACGAACAGCAAGACAAAATACAAGGCAGCAAACACAACAACAGCTAAATGATTATTACAATTGGTAAAATCATAGTCAGCATTCATTGTCCCCATGGGCCTAGCCATGAAGTGATCCACCCAAACCAGGTTCTTGAACCCCGGCCTTCATGTGATCAATTAAATCAGTAATATTATCATAGTAATCTGGAATGCTGAAACAACATGAAACATTGATTTTCTTACACACCTCTCCTTCTGTTATGAGGAGGAGGTCTAAAGCTAGTCTATTTTGGACCTATACTTGTCTAATTTCTTTCACTTCTTTGTTTAATAGGTCCAGGGCAGTCTCAGTACGAGAAGCCAAAGTCAGAACCTGCCATGCAAGTCCATTGATCTCATTCATTGTTGCTGCATTTCCTCCTCCGAGGAACACTGACCATCCCACAGCAACCGCTGGGGTAGTCCAGGGGTCTGCCAGCGTGTAACCTTTAAACTTACCAGGGATCCCCTCCAGTGAGGCCTCCCGTGGGACACGATTGGGTATGCTATAAATTGACACTGGGGGGGTTAGGAAAACCGGATTACAACACCCTCCCCAGGCGAACTGAACACTGACCCCCGTTGTATGATCTCTCAGGTAGAGCAGAGTAGGTTTTCTCTCTGCATGCCCACATCGTCGCCCCATCTGTTACTGGGTTCACGATGCCATGACAGGAGGTGAAACTCCATTTTGCAGAGGAGTTATTTAGTCTAATGGTGCATGTTGATTCGTCTCTGGCTGTTGCTACCAGATCAACCTGGCACTAGGTGTGCTCTGTCCAAAGATGGCCTTCAAGGCCCCCTCTGAGCATAGACACCACTCTCCCTCAACAGGGGTGGTGTCAAATGTCGTGTTTCGAATGCCGGCTCGTGACACCTGGTCATTCGAGTCGCGGTTGTTATTTCCTATGATCCATACTTGCAACCTCATCACCTACCCAATCAGGAACCTTACCACTGTGAATGATAGCGTGAGACATGTTGTAGAATTGACCTGTTAACCTATCAATCTCGCATATGGGTCTGTTAATTAACATTGTAGCCATTTCATAAGTGATTGGTGTTGGTGTTCACGGCATGTGGAAAGGATGGCAAACCAGACAGGGCTGGTTTGGTTTCACTGCAGCAGCAGTGACATTGGACATTACACATGCTGTGTTTCCCTCACACCTCTCCTCCGGTGTGGGGGAGATGACAGTTGCCCCTCCTGTTGAGAAAAGCATCATGTAAAAAACAACAGCATAACATTCATTCTGGCGGCTGCTCTGGAGCTCTTTTGCAGTGGGTGATGTGTGTCCACGTGGCTCGGCCGCTGGTCTTTACAGCTGTGTTGGTTGTTAGCAGCACGTGGATCTCTGATCAGCACCCAGTCTCCCGGCTGGAACTCGTGCTGTGGATTCTCCGACACCTCTGACAGCTTTGACTTGCTCAGACAAAATAGAGACAAACTTGTGCAGGATAACATATTAATGGCTCAACAAGTGTGTGTGTGTGAGTGTGTGTCCCATTCCGGCGGCACTACTCCCATGTTTGGAGGCCTTCCAAACACAATCTCAAAGGCTGATAAGCCTGTGCGAGCTTGGGGCAGAGTGTGGCTCTGCCACAAAACCAGAGGCAGACATTTCAATCCTGTTTCCTGAGTTAATTTCCTTTAAAATTTAGTTAATTTAGCTCCTTTAGCCCTTCGTGTACGAAGGGAGTGCCGTTGTCACTCGACACCCTCCTGGGTAACCCCCATCGTGGAAATATTTCCCTTAGTAGCATCTTTGCCACCGTATCTGAATTCTGCTTTGTGGTGGGGAAGGCCTCCGTCCATTTGCTAGACATACATACACACAAGCCTGTATTTCAGCAGGTGTTAGTTCAACAAGATCAATTTGCCAGTGTTGAAAGGGTTCGGTCGGCGGCAGGTGTCCGGCGGGTGCATGTTTAGGTCTGATATCCCCCTGTGGTGGGATACCAGACATCGTATATAAAAATTTTGGGTGAGTGTGGTTATTCTTAGTGCATGCTACTATCCCCCCTTAGCTCATTGTGACTCCTACCATGAGCAATTTCAATCAGTCCTCTCATGTAGGCTGTAGGGACACACGTCTTACCTGTCTCCGTGTGTGTGTCCAGACTCCCCCCATTGTTTTGCACCCCCCCTTTTGCCCATCTCTGTTTGTCTTACATTGTGGCTTGTGTTTGTATTGCTCTGGTTGTTAAGGGGGTGTCTTCTCTGTTACTGTGATCCGTTAGCATCATGTGTGTGTCTGGAGCCTGCAAAACTGCGTGTTGGGCTGAGTCTGTGAGGGCATTGCCTTTTGCTACTGTGTCGCCTGTTCTGGTGTGTGCGGCACATTTGATGATTGCAGTTGTGAGATTAGTTGGTGCTTTATCTTTGACCTTGAGCTGGTAAGGAATGGTGAGCTCAGCTGCTTGGGCAGAATAATGTGGCAGGAGTGATATTGTTTCCAAAACCTCTGTGTGGATAAATGTGCTTTTTTTAAAAAAAAAGTAGGCTACTGGCCTCTGTCTGTCACTGTGGGCTTGAGTCAAAACACTGGTCCTTTAACGTCAACACTCCCCACACACATACGAACACTGAACACACACATCAATTCTGAACTTTTATTTCAGAATTCAAAACTGTTCTTAAGACTCATTTGTTCAAACGGGCTTATTCTCTTTAACAAATGTTATTTTTATCTCTGTTTGTTGTGTCAGAATTTTAATACATACTACGTCATGACCTAGGAAGTGCACTTTTTGTCAGCAATATTGCAATTTTGCTTAGGGACCTTGTGGCCTTCCCTTGCTAGGTGATGTAGCAATGCCACTATGGCCCTCTTTGCATACTTCTCATGTGTTTACACAGAGTATCAGAACATCTACGTAGTGCAACAGTGCAATGCCCTCTGGAAGTTTCAGAGAGGCCAGACTGTTTCGCAGCGCTGCATTGTAAATGGTGGGTGATGTTTTTTTTTTACTTCAAAGGAAAATGCAAACCAGTACTGGCTATCTGGATGCACTGAAAAATGCATTTGCTAGGACCACTACACTGAACCACTGGCTATCTGGGGGAATCTGGGAAAGAATATTGTGAGGATTTGGCACTTTTGGGGCTCTAACGTGTACTGCTGCATTGACAGCCTGCAAATCCTGCACAAATCGCCATTCTTCCCGCCCTGGTTTCTTAACTGGAAAAAATGGAGTGCGCACGGGTGAGTTAGGGCACAGTACGATCACTCCAGCTTGCCTAAGTGATTGGAGAAACTGGCCTAATTTCCTTTGAGCGCCTCAGGCTTCAAAGGGTATTGAAGTTGTTTTGGCCTATAGTCAGATTTTGGGGTGATATGTATGGGCTCACATCCCCTGTATGAGCCCCAACATCGCTCTTACCTGGTGCCCATAATGCTGCAGGAACAGTTCTGAGTTCCTCTTCCTCTCATTTTTTATTTTTTTTTCTCTGAGAGGGTAAGGGAGGCGGCTAAAAAATACCAAGGGGGTTAATCAGTTCCATTCCCCGCCTGCAGGGGTGCCAGCACGGCGCCGGCTGCATCCACGCCCTCCTGCTAGGGCTAAACATGGTGTTCCTGCCAGAAACTCTCTCCCAATCGGTAATGTCAGACATCTCTGTCATCCATTCACTGACGTCCTGCCATTGTGGCTCCTCGCACACGTTTGCTAGTGACACGTGTGGTTTAGATCGAGGAAATGAGAACAGGTCTTCCTGTTCTAATGTGGTTTGCACCATTGCCGCAGCCCACACGCATCCCACACAATAGCAGTGACAACCAAGCAATCATGTTTTACAACATCAAATTTATCCTCAAAACCTCTATTGGGGCCCTCACTCACATGCAGCGTGCAGTGCAGTGACCCTTATGGTCTCAACATCAAATCACCTGGCTACACACTTCACACATGAAGTGTTTCCAACAGTCTCCTCTTGCACTCTGCAGCTCATAAGCATACAGTGGAACTCCTGCTGATAACTGAACCGCAACACAGCTGACTCCCACTGCACAAACAACCCCTCAGGCCTGCTACTCAGGCCCAATTTACACATTAAATCAAAACCCATAACATACATTACATAACATACATTACCCATAACAACAGTTAAAATTAATTTTCAAAAATTTTCAACAATTTGAACAAAAAATGTTCAAATGCATTATTTCATTTACATCTTTTTTTTTTCTTTGAATGGGTGGCACCACTATAAACCAAAAACTTTTCTTTTTCTTTTTTTTTTTTAACCCAAAGCCATTTACAATCACCTTTATTTTAGGCAGTCCCTGTGGCCCTTCACTAATCTTCTGCAAGCATTGATAAACTAAATGATAATTTAAACCAGTTACTTTTCTTTTGTCGTCTTCCAGTGGTCCAGTACAGTCCAGCCTCTTCGCTGCCCGTCAATCTCTGAAAGTTCTGTTTCTCTGCTCAGCATTTTCTTCATTTTCAGGACAATCTCTTGCAAAGTGTCCTAGTTTTCCACAGTTGTAACATTCACCATCTCTCCTCTGGGGTAACTCTCTCGTCTCCATCCACCTCGTCTTCTTCCTCTGCCTCTGACGCGGCCCCTCCCGCGTTCTCTGTGAGTTCTATGCAACATGGTCTCAGCTTGCTTCTGGATTTTTTTGTTCACTCTCCATGCCAGCTGTGCCTCGTGATGCTTGGCATGATCATCTATGGCTTTCAGGGTGGTGTTGTTGTACCCGATGCACCGGGCACTGATGAGGTCACAGATGTCTTTTCTCATGCTCATCAGGAAGCTGTTTCTCAGGTGGGCTTCCCATGGGCTGGCCTCCGCCGGCCTCCGCTCGTTGTGCTGGTGTTACAAGACCGCTGTGGTCAGTGTGAACTCTTGTCTCATGAGGAAGTCGCTGACAGGTTCTCCGTCTTCTTGTTTACATGCAGCTATTTTGGACGTGTTGATAGTGGCTGGGTGTGCAGCTTCCAGCCTTGCGACCAGGCATCCTACAATCTCTCTGTAGGGCCTGTTTGGATCCTCCTGTCCAGCTGCTGTTCCCACTCAGTGTTGTGGAGTCGGACGTCTCCCGGTGTCCGGTCTCGGTCTATCTTGTTTGACTGGATGACAAGACTGAACAAAATCTGTTAGTTCTTCGCCGAAGCGCTTACCTCCCATCTCTGTCGGTTTACCCAGGCCCACCGCCGCCTTCATGATGTCATCTCCTGTCCAGTGACGGTGGACCATGATGACTCCTTCAGGGCCTGCAACCTTGACCATTGGGAAGGATCTCTGGCCAGACTGACGGGCGCTAGGCTAAGTCCTATCTCGCGTGGGCGATATCGCAGTATCCCCACCTTATAGACTTTATATTCTCAGGCGATACCTCTCTGTATCCCTGTAGGCGTCAACTGATGCAAATTACGAACTGCCTTCCAGAAAGACAATGTAGAAGAAAATTCAGCAGCTGTATGATGAGGAAAGGGAAGTAAAACAGGTTATTGTGAAGAGCGCCACAAATGTGGCTCTGACTGGGGATCACTGGACCTCTGTTAGCAACAAGAATTATCTTGGTGTGACAGCTCATCTTATAGATGATGAATGGAAGATCCAGTCATTTGCTTTGAGCATGCAGAAGACCACTTCTAGGCACTAGGGAGATGCCTGTGGCAGAGGCTTGGGAAATTAAAGAAAAGTATACCATCTAAAAGGGTATTAAAAAACATCAATCAATCAATCAAATTTTATTTATATAGCGCTTTTTACAACAGTTGTTGTCACAAAGCAGCTTTACAAGTGCCGAGTCCTAGCCCCCAGTGAGCAAGCCAAAGGCGACAGTGGCAAGGAAAAACTCCCTAGTTTTTGCATGAGGAAGAAACCTTGAGAGGAACCAAGACTCAGGGGGGGAGCCCATCCTCCTCTGGCCGACACCGGTCACCATGACAACAACAACAATATAGACAGAATGTAGACAGAATGTAAAAGATGCAATAATGTCCATTTAGACCAAAAAAGATGTAATAATGTCCATCATGGTGTAGGCATCCGGTTAGGCAGGAGGTGGCCGGCCAGGATGGATCGCTTGTCTCTCCTCATCTCATTATACCTCAAGCAGGCGGGCAGCCATGTGGAGAAATGAAACAGGGAAAATTAGCTCTGTATGAGGACATATAAGAACCAGAATGTAATTTCAGAGTGTCCTCTTTATTGGAGTTTATTTATAACATCTTTGAATGTTTGCAGTGCATACAACTTGAATTGTTGGCATTGCTGCCACATCATGGTCATGAAAGCAATCTGGCAAAAGCACAAATGGCCTCTCCCTCTGTTAAATTTTTAAGACAGCAAAAACATTTGAGTCAGAGTAGCTGGAACATTCTACACGTGATGGGTGGGTCCCTGGTGTGCCTTCTAATAAAAGTATGTGGCTGAACTCTTTTGAGTGGGCTTGACTAGGTTTCATCTGCTTGACATATATTACTTGAGCCCTTTGAAAAGGAGCAGCACAATCAGGAAGGAAATGATGTCCTCTGGCTGATAAATATCAAACATTTCCAAACTGGATTAGACCAACGTAAAGCCCACAATCTATACTGACCCACATTACATCATTGATTTCATGAATCATTTTTGTAACAATCTGACTTGTCCTTTTTAGATTAATAATACATTTTACATCAGAATACATTATTCAATAGACTTTTAATTGATGGTTTAAACAAAATGTATTTATAATTTTAAGAAATTCATTTGAGTTTTACTTTGAATGTCCGTCATTTCTGTAGAGATTAACCTGAGAAGTCACTGAATATGTAACAGGTATAATACATACCATTTAAGTATACTCAACAAGCTATTATAAACATGCAGTTGATAACATTCTGAAACTTTTAACTAGATTTTGGTTTGAATTAGGGTCAGGATTGAGGCCATGGTGGATGACACTAAATTAAGTGTTATCATGATTTTAGCCGCATATGGCTATCGAATAAAACATTCTAAATGCAGACATCAAAGGCTTGATTGCTTTTATGTAATGAAGAATGTTTATTCATAACACCAACTTGTCTAACCTGTTTATACAAAGTCTGTATAAACACCAATTCTTTCGGATACAGGTTGTCTGTTATTAAGATCATATTGAGATATTTTTGCTACTGTTTTGCTATTGTTTCTGACTGTGCTCATATTCGTTCCTGAATTCCATGTACATTGTTGTCTTTTTCTTTTGTTTTCAATAATGTATTTTTATTTAATGACATCGCTTGCATCCTGCCTCACCTTGTCATATGAAAAAATGCATGACAATGTAGTATTGTTAAATATATATATATATATATGAAATCATAAACCTAGTCAGAAACAGAAATTGTCCCATGCTTTAATTTCATCATGATTAGATAGAATGTTCTTCTAACTCAGGGGTGCCCACAAGATGACCAAGTCAAAATGATTTACCTGCTATAATAATGCAAAACAATTTTTCTTTTTTTCGCGGCGTGTGTGTGTTAATCGATGATGGGGGGGGGTGCTGGCGTGTGTGGCACGTATGTCAATCAACCGTCACTGTATAAGATCATATATACATAAGATCCCTTTGCACACCAGTACTGAATTGCACAACTCTACCTCAATCATGCTGCTATTGAACTGAATTGCACTGCTATAAAGCTACTCTACCACTATTCTCATCTCTTACAATAATACTTGCACTACTGCTATTTTGCACAGTGAACATTGTAGTCCCTCAGCACTATTATTACTATTATTATCATTATTTTATGAATATTACTTACTTTACTTTTTATTCTTTAAAATTAAATGTTATATGTTAAGTGTTAAGTCAGAGAGAAACAGTATCTCGATTATATTATATGTCATGGACATACAGTGTAATTGACAAATAAACCTCCTTGAATTCTTGAATTACTTTTTAATGTCATGCGATCCGCCCACAATTCCTTCGCGATCGACTCACACTTCCTTCGCGATCGACCGGTAGATCGCGATCGATCGGTAGATCACGATTGACATATTGGGCACCCCTGTTCTAACTGGATGCTCTAAAACAGGGCTATTCAACTTGCCGCGGATGAACTTGATCCGGCCCGCAGCCCGTCTACCCGCAGAGAAAAATTAAAACCTGGTTTATACTTGACACGGCGCGAGGGTCCGCGCGGCGAAAATGACTAAATCGCTGTGGTTCCACCCGTGCGCGAGGCCCTCGCGCGCTGTCGATTCGCGAGGTCGTGCACCTCTTGAATTTTGTAACTTCCGCGCTTCGCGCCTCAGCGCAATAAACAGTCATGTTTGCAGGGTTCATACACCTTTATAAGGTGGAATTGAAGCACTTGTACGTCACTTTCAAGGTCCATTTCAATATTTCCCAAGAGAACTGTTCAGTCAGACAGCTATTTTTTGTGAAACGAAGTAGTTACAATTTCAAACATTTTCAAGTACTTTAGTCTAAATTCCAGCACTTTCAAACCTGAAACACAAAGCAACATTAAAATTCGTCATAAATGTTCATTCCCCTGTTGTTGAGGGGTGTTTCTTTATACTACCACATATCATTTCGGAGTAGTGTTGCCACCTGTTCCGGTTTTCCCGGGACTGTCCCGGTTTTCACGTGCCTGTCCCGGTTTTCCCGGGCTGTCCCGGTTTTTCTTCTTTTTAATATTCGGTCCCGGCAAAAAAACTAGGTTAGTTCAAACCACGATTCAGATTGTTTCTGCACACTTTTTTTCTCTCGCTGTGTTCATTTTAAACCCCTCCGTTAACGTTTTACGTTCGCCGACCCCCCCCCCGCGCTCAACAACTTACGTTCGCCGCCACCGACAGATTACACTCACCACCCTGTGTCAGTATGACAGTGTCCTTGTTTTTTGTCAGACCTAGGTGGCAACCCTATTTTGGAGAACACTGCATGCGGATTTTGACGAATTATGACGAATTTTAATGTTGCTTTGTGTTTCAGGTTTGAAAAGTACTTTAAAATGCTTGAAATTGTCATTTTCAATTTATCGTTCTCTTGTATTATGTTAATACGAGCCTCTTGTAATTCCAGGACGAAACATGAGAGAACGTGAAGACGTTGGGCGTTTTGAAAATAACCACCATTAAATAATGTGATTAAAAGCGAATTATTTCGAATCATTTTGAGTATATGTATAAATATTTAACTTATTTAAGTTTACCGTGCTGGGAAATATTGAACTGGACCTTGAAAGTGACGTACAAGTGCTTTAATTCCACCTTATAAAGGTGTATGAACCCTGCAAACACGACTTTGTTCATTGCGCTGAGGCGCGGCGCAAAGTTACAAAATTCGAGAGGTGCGAATCAACAGCGCGCGAGACCCTCGCGCACAGGCGGAGCCACAGCGATTATGTAATTTAGGCGCGCGGATGCTCGCACCAAGTATAACCAGGCTTTATACGTTCCCAACGCCCCCCCCTCCCCCGGTCAACAAATTTCTGGCCCACAGGTCAGAGCTCTCTGCCAAATCTGGCCCGCAGATATAGTTGAATAGCCCTGCTCTAAAACATTATTAAATAGACTCCATTCTGTATAGAATGCAGCAAGAACAGCTGGTAGTTTTAACCAAATTAGTCCTGTTCTAGCTCTTTCAGCAATGGAACCCAGATAAATTTTGAATTCAATTTAAAATACTCTTGTACAAAGTCTTGAATTGTCTTCCCTACTCTGCTTACCTTCAAACATGGACAGAAATAGGTGCACATGCGAAGGTTTAATTTGAAAGCTTATATTTTATCTGATTCTAAAATGTGATAAAAGTTGGTAAGAGCAGGGGGCTGAGGTAGAGGCTGGGAAAAAAGCCAATAACTGCAGTAGCACAGCACACAATCAAAAGGCACAGAGAACATGATAAGCGCATGCAGTTAATAAACTGAGGGAGGAAATGGTGGGCAGCTCCAACAGCGTGAAATGTCTAGTTTCTCATCTGAGAACAATGCACAGCACCAGAGAGCAGGACCTGTGGGTTTAAATAGGGGGACTACGTGACAGGGAACAGGTGATGGTAATGATGAAGGGGTGTGTGAATAAATGGCTGATTAAAACCAGGGGAGAAGTGTACGTGTTGAGGGTGTGTGAGTGGATGTCTCCCTTAAAAGACCGGGGCTGGTCTACCATGACTAGGAGTTTGTCCTAATAAACCAGCGGAGCAGAAATGGGATGCTTTATAGGGAGTTGGTGTTAGGAATACCTTTATCTATATCTGATATTTATTATATGTTATTATAATTTTATTTTTGTTTATCATGGCTTACTATAGATATAACCAAAGGAAAGTGTAGTAAAGCAGTTCACCAATTTATTAAATATTAGAAGCTGATGTCAGTGTGTGTGTGTGTGTGTGTGTCAGGGTGCATGGGTTGTTTTCTGATTGTGTTGCTTTTTGTTGCAGTAATATAACACCTGAACAGAAACTCTGTTCCTCCGTGATTTCCCTGAGCTGACATAGACCCTTCTGTGTCACTTACCCCAGAAACCATTAACTACAAAAAAGCCGCAACAGACAAAGCTAACCAGCTTTGAACTCACTCATGTTTTTGGTTATTGGTTGTTTTTTACTCCATGTTTTTTTTATTTGGGCTAGTGTATTTCAGTTTAAAGTTTGGGTTACCCATTGTGTACCACTAATAGAGTATTCAGCATATATAGCTTGTAGTGTTCTTATAGTGTTCTTTGTTGCACTTCACACCAGGTGTAGGACTTGTAGCTTAATTGTAGTGTTGGGTATGTCTGTTTTGTGCCAAATTAGGGAATTTAGAATTACATCCATACATACCAGTGCAGGGTGCCTCAAGGTTGAGAAAAAAGACATACATCAAAGCCTTAGCCCCTTTTATTTTATACCAGCCCTCCCCCTCCCATTTCAAAGGAGCACGAGTTAGCAAAACTACGTTAACCAATGTGAATCTGGTTGCTGATATAGACATCAGATTTCATTTACATACAAGACACTCCACCTTTGGAGTGAATGCTACATTCACATTCACTGAGAATGTTATAATACATTATACTGTACTACTGTATGCATCCCTTACTAAATGTGAGACTTGTGATACTGTAGTCACAACATCTCTTCCACTACCCAGTATGCTGCAAAATGTGCTAGTACAGGTTAGGAAAATAAACTGATGTAACCACGGTCAAAATGTGCAGTTTAATTCACTTCTGTAGAAACTCTTAAGGCACACTTTACCCACTGTGTCTACCTGTGTATTCCAGGGAAAAGTACCACCTTCTCTTACCTCCCATGGTTATGTGCAGTAACATTTCACATCCTACACCCTAACATATCATCACCCCCCCCCCCCCCCCCCCAGCTGTCAAGCATGTATGTTTTGTTTATGTAGCCATGTGCATTCATAGTTCCTCCTTTGTTATTGGATTCATGTGTTGCTCATTTGGTCTTGTCTATTTTAATCATGGTGTTTGGTCTTTGTGTTGCTGTTCATTGTCGCTTGTTGTTTGTTGGATGTGGTTTCACTTACAGCCCTGCATACTTTCATGTTTTCGCTTCCTTGTTATATTACAGGTTTTTTCTGTGTTTTCGTATATGTTTCATGTAAAGACTCTCAGGAGCTCCAGTGTTAACTTGGCTGTAATCTAAGACTAGACTAGATTAGAAAGTGAAACCTTGCATTTTTAGAACTTGGTGGGATAGGTGGGGTATAGCATATGTGTAATGTCAGTGGCGTCAAGGAGCGAAAGGGCGGAGAAGAGCGAGATTTTTTAAACAGCATTCCATCCTCTGAGTCATACAAACAAATCCGTTATTGAAATTCTCATATAGAGGTTTCAGTCTTTTATTTAGGACTTACAGTCAGTTCTTAAATGCAAGCTAAAGTCTCACTTATTTTACTCAAGCTTTGGGGTAAGTTCCTGTATATAAATGTGCAAAGCCTGGGGGCCCCAGTCAAGGAATTTTCTGGTAATCTGAGCTCCTGACGCTGTCCTCCAGCCATTTTATGCATTCTTGAAATTCTGGTTTGTGGTTGGAATGCCAGGTCTCTGAGAGTCTTCAAGACAGTAGTCAGCTTTTGGTCCTTGATTTTATTTATGCTGAGATCTTACAATATCATATTATATTTACTGGCCAAGACCTTCTAATGAAATGAAATGAACCTTTATTGTCATTACACATTGTACTTGTACATTGCGCAACGAAATTGGTTTACAGCCCCCCTCCCACTCTTGGTGCAATAGAATAGAATTTTTTTAATAGAAAATAGAAAAATCTTAAATATAAACAAATTAAATAACAGATTAAGAGCTATGATTACCTATACAGGCGTAAGCATAAATTAACTAAGCTCTCTTCTTTACACAATAAGCTTTCCTATATACACAAATGAAGAAATTAACCTTTGCAGAAATTATTGCACGTTAGCATAAGTTATTGCACTTGTCCCAAAACATTCGCCTACCGATGAACAGTATTGTCTTTGTTTAACAGGGATATGGCCCTGTTATAAAAACTGTCCCTCAAACGGTTTGTTCTTGTTTTAAGGTGTCGGTAACGTCTGCCCGAGGGCAGCAGTTCAAACATCTTATGTCCTGGGTGTGTACTGTGTCCGAGAGAGAGTGTCCGATGACCAGAGTTGTATAATCCAGGTTCAGAAAGTAAAAGTCCTCACCAGGATTTTGCTCAGGCTTCCTGGGTTGTGTTGATTCCACAAATTTTACCTGGATTGCACTAATTAGAAAATCTAGCAAGCTTGAGCAAATTCCTGGTGAAAACTTTTACTTTCTGAACCTGGATTATAAAACTGTTCTTTTTCTGCTAGATTTAAGCGCTGCTTTTGACACCGTTGATCATTAAATACTTCTTGATCGACAACAGAGTTGGGTAGGCCTTAGTGGCTTAGTCTTAGACTGATTTAGATTGTACCTAACTGGGCGTGATTACTATGTAGCATTAGGTACCTCTTCCTCCACACATCAAAAAATGACTTGTGGCGCCCCCCAAGGATCAATTCTTGGGCCATTACTATTCAACCTATATATGCTTCCGTTACCACATATCATTAATAAACATGGTATTAGTTATCATCAATATGCAGATGACACTCAACTTTACATTTCTCTAGAACCTAAGGCCCTAAAATCAATTTGCTCACTATTTGACTGCATAGATGATATACAGACATGGATGTCTGACAATTTTCTGCAATTAAATAAACAGAAGACAGGGGTTCTTGTTAAGAAACTCCACCTCTGTTCCATCTTAGTTACTTTATTACATTACGTTGTCTATTATTTTATAATTTGTCACTTTGTTAATTATTTTATTGTGTTTGTTTCCTTTTTATATTTAATTTCTTCTTATCTTATCCAATTGTCTTCTTATCTTTGCTTCTTTTTAATGTTTTTTTTAATTTATTTTGTAAAGCACTTGGAGTTGCATGTACTGTATGTATGAAAGGTGCTATAAAAATAAAGATTATTATTATTATTTTACTATAGTATAACCGCCAAATGGCGGTACTCCATTGAGCAAGGCCGCAAGGCCCTCTGGGATGTGATATTTGATTTGAGAGTACAACTTCTCATGCGTGTGTGTTATCACTGTATTTTGGGAATTGCCTTACTGCTGGCCTGGTGTGCTCAGCCATTCTTTGGGGGTATTGTACAGGGCTAATTATATTTCTTTCTTGTGTCTTTTGGCAGGATCAGGGACGAACAGTAGGGGGGCCAAGCCGGTGGTGGTGGGTATTAATGTCCGTGAGTTCACACTTATGGTAGTGTAGTGTCACCTGGGTTTGCAGTGCAGTGTATATCATGTGTGATTCCGTTGACCCACTCTGTTACTATGGTCCTCCCTCTGGTAAGCCCTCCCTTGTCTGTTTTGATTTATTTCTTTGTTTTTGTATTTGTGTAAAGTTGGTTATGTTATTCTGTGGGTCTACACCAACCATACCCACAGTGTGCGTGAGTGAGCGAGTGAGTAGTGTGTGTGTGTGGGTGCAACCATTTTAATAGAAGATTGAAAAGTATAATTAGATACATTTGATAGTAAATAAACATTCCTACGATAGAACCCTGTCTCTGTCTTGATTGCACGAACCTGGTTATTGAGTGGGTACATTGTGGACCTTGGTAATGGTGATCAATTTGAGGTATTTGTGACCACGAACTCACTTTCCCTCGGGAGCTTATACACTGTAAACCCAGATTTTGACTCAACTCAAAGAGATTGAGTTCATATTACTTAAATCGGTGTAATTTATTGACATTACTAGCTAATTCTGATTAAGGTGAACTTTTTCAAGTCTATTCTTATAGTAATTGTGTTTTTTAAGTCCAATCAATATTTTTACTCAAACAAATTGAGTTTGTTGTACTTAAACCTGTTATTTCTTTACATTAATTATGAATTCTGAGTAAACTGTACTTTTTAAAAAGCCCATTTTATTGCAATCATTGGTTTGAGCTCAGACAACTCAATATCATCAAGTTTTGCCTGTTACTAATAGTAATGCAATGATGTCACGACCCGCCAAAAATCCAGTTAACGCCAGTTTTCTCCAACGAACGTCCCGCAAAGTGTGCGCAGTTTAGTGTGTTGTATGAATGAGCCCGTAGTCAGAACAATTGAACTTCGTCAGAACAATTTGAACCGTCTGCTTTGGGCACACTCCTGCTGCTTCCAGACAGTGAACTTAACGTTCAGTTGAGACGGTCACGCAGCTAGACACTGTTTAACAAACATCGTGGTAAGTTGACTAGCAGACTAGCTCACATAATTATTTAGGTTTATTTTCTCGATTTAGCTTGGTTAATTTGCAGTTAATTCCACTCTTGGCTGTTATGCCTTTTTTAAAAACTGTTTTCATTTAGTTAATGCCATGTAGCTATTGTGTTCATTTGGAGAGTTAGGCTATTAGTTATTTTCAGAAGCTGTTAGCTAACTGTCGTTTTCCTTAGCTCATCTAACTCTAGCTGAAGATGGAGTGGAAGTGTAAATATTGTGCTTTTGTTAGCGAGAAAAGGGCGCAGCTATTCAAACACTACCGTTTAAAACATGGAAGTTACACAAGGACAGCACCATTGCCTTGTTTGCACCAGGACTGTTTGTGCACATTCAAGTCCTTAAACAGCCTTAAAGCACACATATCTCGTGTTCACTCTAAAACTCATGAGGAACAACCAGGAGAAAATGAAGCGCTTAAATTCAGCTGTCAGTTGTGTGACTTCAGTAAACCCTGCTCTGAATCAGACTTTTTCACTCACCTCCGAAGCAGACACTTGAAAGTTAACCAAAAGGTTCAGTGTCCATATGCAGGCTGTAGATTTCAGAGCAGTGTGTATTCAACTTTCAATGCACATAAAAGTAAAGCACACAGAGAAGACAACTGGAAGTTGTTCAAGAACGAAATAGTTGACATGAGTGATTACAATAAAGACAGTGATGTTGCAGATGAGCCACTGCCAGTTGAAAACACAGAGGAGACAGATAGTGTCAGTGAAGATGTTTCAGAGATAGAGCTTCATGATTTCGAAAAGCAGTTGGAGCACAACATGGCTGCTCTTTTTTTAAAGATGCAGACTATCCTCCACATACCTGAGCGCTCTGTACAGGAAATTATAAAACAGCTTTGTGATATACATAAGTTGTCAGAGCCACTTCTGCAGCATAAGGTGAAGATGATTCTTCAGGAGTATGATTCTGAAATAGATGAGTACATTGTGAAGCAGGTGAGCAGTGCTGTTTCAGTGACCAATGTAATGACAGCATTTTGCAGCAAAGATGGTTCCTTAGCAACCACAAAAAGGAGAGCATCGTATGTGTCTAAAGAATTTCCACTGGTAATGCCTATAGAGTACGTAGTTGACAAAGATCAGAAATCGGTTGTATATGTTCCCATACAGCAAATGCTGCAGAAGTTACTGAGTAAGACAGATGTTTTAGATAAAGCAATGTCTGAAGAAATGCATGTTCCAAATGAATACAGATCTTATGTGGATGGTACATACTTCAGAGAAAATGGCATTCTTAATAGTGATGAGTTCACAATTGCCATTGGGCTGTACATCGATGACTTTGAAATCGCCAATCCGTTAGGAACATCAAAGAAAAAACATAAGATGTGTGCGGTGTACTGGGTAATTGCCAATATGCCTGCAAAATATAGAGCATCCCTCAACTCTATCCAGCTTGCTCTTATATGCAACACAACCACTGTAAAAGGATGTGGTTATGCTAAAGTGCTGGAACCACTTATATATGATCTGATGTCACTTGAAAAAGATGGTGTTTACATAGAGGCCTTAGGTGCAAGTGTGAAAGGAACTGTTTTATATGTAGCTGCTGACAACCTAGGTGCTCATGCACTAGCTGGATTCTACGAAAGCTTCTCTGTTGATAAGTTCTGCAGAGTCTGCATGGCAAGTAGAAGTGACACTCAAGAACAAGACGTACGCTCTGGTGCTTTTGAGCTCAGAGACAAAGACAGGCATGACAGACAAGTGCAGGAAGTGATGGGAAACCCAGAACTGAGTAGAACATATGGTGTGAAAAGAGAGTGCCCCTTGACTGCAAAACTGGAACACTTTCATGTTGTTAAAGGTTATCCTCCTGACCTCATGCATGATCTTCTGGAGGGCATTGTCCCAGTAGAACTGTCTTTGTGCATTTCAGATTTGATTTCCAAGGGATATTTTGATCTAGAAACAGTTAATCGGGCTATCAGGTCATTTACATACACCTTTACTGACAAAACTGATCAGCCACAGCCTATTACAAAAGGCTTCTCCACAAAAGGCACA
This sequence comes from Brachyhypopomus gauderio, assembly GCF_052324685.1. Classification (NCBI taxonomy): domain Eukaryota; kingdom Metazoa; phylum Chordata; class Actinopteri; order Gymnotiformes; family Hypopomidae; genus Brachyhypopomus; species Brachyhypopomus gauderio. The sequence continues at coordinate 132,160 of NW_027507039.1, read as the reverse complement.
ATCGGGGGAAATGCACATGAAAACTGGTGCCTAATTAGGCTCCTTCCATTTCTTGTTGGTCAGTATGTTCCGCCTGGGGAAAAGGCATGGGAGGTTCTCATGCTTGTCAAGGACATTGTGGAGTTAGTAGTCACCCCCAGGTTTACTGAAGAGACACTCTACTTTCTGGAGTGCAAGTTAGCTGAACACCGAGAACTACTGCAGTCTACATTCCCAGAGTTTAAATTAAGACCAAAACACCACTTTATAGAACATTACCCTCAACTTATTAAAGCATTTGGACCACTGTGTGATTTGTGGACTATGCGCTTTGAGGGCAAGCACAAATTTTTCAAAAGGGTTATCCGTGATGCTCAGAACTACAGGAATGTAGCCCTTACACTTGCTGTGAAACATCAAAAAGCAGTCAGCTATCATTTGGACTCAAGTTCATTTTTCAAACCTTCTGTTGAGATGGAGAAGGTCACTACAGTCTCTGTATCTTCTTTCCCGGAGAACATCCAAAGAGTATTCAGTCAGAAAATCCACAAGCCAGCAGCAGTTCTTGTAACATCATCTGTCTGTGTAGATGGAGTTAAATACAAGCCAGATATGGTAGTCTCTGCTGGATCCTGCTCAGGTCTCCCTGAGTTTAGACAGATCACACACATTGTTGCAGTTAATACAGAAATCATGTTTGTGTGCAGAGTAATGAGTGCATGGTACCACGAGCACCTTAGGTCATATGAAGTTTGCTACTCCGATGTAACCCTGCCCCTGTGTGTGCTTCCACTATCAGAACTTAACGATGTTTTCCCCCTTTCCGCATACAGAATAAGTGGGAAACTAATGGTGACTCTCAAACGTTATATTCTGTGCTGACCAATCGCTTTCTTCTCAGATGGAAGTGCAACAGAGACTGCTTGTGAGAGTTATCCTCACTGAAGCAGACATAAGGAAGGTGGAACTAAAGACAAAACCTGATACAGTTGACCTTTTGATTGACTCCCTTAAAGATGCTCTTCAAATAAACTATAGCTTCAGTTTACAGTTTAAAGATCCTACTTTTGACAACGAACTGTGCAATCTAACAGACATTTCAGAGCTGCCTGAGCGACCTACTCTTAAAATCATGCCAATTCTTTCTCTTGTGGAGGCGCCCACACCATGCTTAACATCGAGTGAAGAAATAAGTGACACCTTCAGCCAGGCAGACACAGACATAATTTCCAACTCTTCTCAGGAAAGACAACGCCAGTGGCCAGAGGTATTTGATCTGTATATACCGAAGTTTTCTGTGGATGTGGAATATAGGCTGCGTCAAGCAAACCTGCTCCATCTTAGGGATGGAAAACACCTCATTCCGTCAAAAGAGCTCAAACATGACATTCTTGAGAGGCTGGCCGAGACCATATATGCCTTGAAAGCATACCCAACAAATGCAGAATTTGAAGCTGTTGCCTCAGCACTGGTGCGAGCACACCCATGTCTCAAAGAACAAGGATCAGTGTCCGGCTGGAGTGGTTGGAAAAACAGCTTGAAATTCAAGATGGGTAATTACAGAACAAAAATGCGTCTGCTGGGTCACCGTGATGTCACTGTGAACGGCGGTAAACATGGAAAGCACTCTCCTTGTGGAGACCCACCTAACAAGAGAATCAAAAAACCAAGGAGAGGAGAAGTTAATTACTTACCCGATTATCCAGATGGACAGGATGACTCTACCCTTGAAGATGCTCGACAGTTCATGGTAGAAGAAATGAAAAAGAAAACCCCAAATGGAGCTCTCATCAAGCAGAAGATGGATTTGACATTCGCTCTTAGACGGAATGAAGTTGTGAAGGACAAGCCTGCCATCAACCAGATATGTCAACGTTGGCCGGCTCTCTTTACTGAACAACAGGTAGGCCTATAGCAGGTATCACCAAATGGCGGACCGCGGTCCGGATCCGGACCCGAACGCCGTCCTGTCCGGACCCAATCACATTCCTGATTAACTGGATACGGACCCAAATGCCAAAAAAATTTTAACGGGAGACTATATTTTAAACCGGAGAATTTATTTTCAGACGAGTGTTACGTTCACCACCCATTTGAGTGTTACGTTCGCCACCCCCCCCCCCCCCCCCCGCTCGACAACTTTCGTTCGCCACCGCGGACCCGGACCTAAGGTCTGAGCTATCTGCCAAAAATGGACCGCGGAAAGATTTAATTGATTACCCCTGGCCTATAGATTTGTCTCATATGCTGTATTCTATAGAACTTCTGTGGTGACATTAGATTAAAAAAATTAAGGTGTGGCCACAAATCCATTATTGGTGTAATTTAGTTTATTGTTGAACTCATCAAAATGCACTCTGGGTTGTTACATAAAAAGCTCATATCAACTCTTGTGACCATGTACATGTTGTATTTTTACATGTTTCAGGTGTGTCTGGAGTTCAGCAGGGTGGCTGGTAAGAGCCTGAGACTGGAGTTCTATGAGGCCCTTGACCATCACAGTCCTAGGCTCATGGAAATCTTCAAGGCAAAGAGGGGGCTCACAGGGCAGGTTTTGGCTGACCTGATGCAACAAACAAAGGTTAGTAGAACATGTGTAAATAAATGTACTGATAATGTGAGCTATCCTGTTTGCAGATGCTTTCTTTTCCTTGATATTTCGTAGCCTATATGTAATGGAGTTGCCTAAACTAACTCCTCAGTCCCGTCAGAGTAATTAATTACCATCTATCACATTAGTTTGCCAGGTTTTACAGTTGATCTGTAGATGAGGTAGGCAAATAACTACCTGTATGCATCATGTCAAGAACACTGTGTGAGTTACCAGGTGGGGTCCAGTATGTAAAAGACTGTGCTTGTAACACAGGGTAACACATGGACCCTGTGTTAAGTGTGTGATATCCTCTCTGCTCTCTCTCAATCCACCAGGCTTCGGATGTGACAGAAGCCAGATGCCTTGTTCTGAGGGGTCTTCCCATCATTCTCGGTGATGATCCATCTGCCTTCTTCAAGGCCTGCTTTGTAAGCAACTTTGATTCTTCTCTACCTCCTCTCCTCCATCCCCCCCCCCCCCCCTTGCTTCCCCATCCTCTGCCTCCACTGTTTTCTCCCTACTATACGTATTATTTTAAGGTGTGCATGTGTTAATAGTTTCTTTATTATTAAAAAAAACTTCTCTGGAGGAGACAAACTCCAAAACTGTGACCTGTGTTCACTCCAAATCAGTTGTGGAGGCCTCTCGCACCTGTCCTGAGTGATTTTCTATAGCAGTCGCTGCAGTGGGCAGACACTGGACACGGCTGACATGGGCTTTGTACCTATTGAGGCTGTTTGTAGCACAATGTTGTCATGGTGATGTGATATTGTGCACTATTCTTTCTTGCAGGATGGTGAGGGGGGTTTGTACTGTGATGTTCCAGTGGGGATCCTCTGCCATGAACGGGAAAACATCACTCCACACACGCAGTCCCTTCACCACAATGCAACCTCAGTGGGAATCATCTTGGAGGGAAACATTGTGATGGCTGTTGAGAGTCTGCCCCAAGCCATGTACATTGTCTTCGGACTTACCTACGCACTTCATCTCAATTACCCAAAGTACATGAAGAACACTTTTGATTTTATTCAGCAGATACTTCTGAACTTGGGTAAGACGGATCTGAAACCTAAACTTCAAACACTCAAGAATCAGCTTGCAATGTAAGATCCAGAATCTCCTCTCCCCAAGTCAAATGTGAGGTTTTAATTTTTTTATTGTGTCTTGGCCTTCAGCGTTTGCTAGTTATGAAGGGAATGTATGGTCGTGAAGAGAGAGGATAAGCTGAGGACAGATTAAAAAATGATGTTGCGTGGGGGTTAGAGAAAGCATGGGGAGTTGTGAGGAGGGGTTAGTGTGAACTCTAGGTGGGTATACTGTCAGTTATTTTGTTCACCCTCCTGTTCATTCTCACACACTTTTTGGTTTTTTTACATAGACATATTTGTTATTTGCAGATGCCAGTGTTCAGCAGGGCTGAGTTTTATCTTGCCTGTTTGTTAGCAAAAATGTAAGAGTACAAGAAATTTTTTTTTCTTTTCATGCCATCACTAAGAAATACAGTATACAGCCTTTAAGGGCATGGCTTTTTCTGTTTGTTTTTTTCTTTTGTTTTTGAAAAAAGGATATGTTCAATAAAATAAAAATTTGGATCAATGTAATGCTGCAGTTGTATGTATTTTACATGGCTCTATTGATTGAAATACATATTTTGAGTTTCAGAAGCTAAAAAATGTAAGTTTGTTCTGTTAGAATACACCATTTAGTTGAATTAGTGATGTAGTAATGCTTACTAAACAAGCTGAGTTAAATAAATAGGTGGGGAATGGTTGTATAAACTAAGTATCTTTAGTTACTGTAACTTGGTTATTAGTACATTCAACTTAAATGTTCTATTCCATTCCATTAGAAGCTTCAAGTACATTGAACGTAGTCCAATTCACTTACTTAACTAATGCTTCATTACTTAAAAAATTTAAGGCAACGAGTTACCTCAGTTTTTTTAAGTAGAGTCTACTTATCTGGGTTTACAGTGTACCCCCAGGGGTGGCTTAGTCGAAAATACTTCCTGGTTTCTGCCACACACTACATCAGCATTCAGATTCATCAGCTTCAAGATGCATACAAAAACCAATCAGTTTCTAGTGCCAGATAGATTAAACTCTCAAGTTGGATGTCTAATTGGAGAATGTCCTTATTAGTTAACCTATATATAATTAGTACATTATCCCGAGAGCTTTATGTTATTTCCCACCAAAGTCTGGGAGTTTTTATTTCTAGCACGTCAGGAAAATCGCTCAGGGGGGAAAAAGGGGGTTCTTAAGACAATGTGCCCTCTTAAGACAATGACCTTATGGATTTCTGAGATTAGTAACCCTAATTTCAGGAGGGTTACACATATATGGACATAACCAGACATAGATTACAGCTCCATCCGAAATTCCATACAGTAAGCAAAATGTACCCGGATGAATCGGGTGCCATTTTGAAGTATGCAATTGCAGCACACTGTCCTATCCCATAATTCAAATGGAGTAGGGGAGGCGTTCGGATACACGGTATATTCAGAAATACTAAAGTTAATTTCAGTACCTTACAAAATTATTGTAATTTGCAATTTAATCTTTAAAACACAACCATACAGCAGAACTCAGATAGAGTATGAAGAAACAAAGGTCAAAAGAATAAATTGTACCAGGGTTAAATATACTAAAATTTAACTTTGGTCATGACAAAAAACAAGTAACTCTTAGCTATTCATCACCTAGAGCAACTTGGTTAAACTGTTGAATAATAAATAACAATAAAACACAGTACTTATGACATGTGCCTTGATGTGTTTGTTTTGCATTCTAATGACCCTTCAGTTTGTATAAACTCTTGAGTTTTTCTTTATGTCTGGATCGATATACATTATCTCATTAATGCTGTGACGGTGCTTATCTGACATTTATGTATAATTGTAGCATCTGTAGCAGCATGTGTTTATGTTCGTTTATGTATAAATGTAGAATCTGTAGCTACGTGTGTTATGTTTATGTATAAATGGAGCATCTATAGCTACATGTGTTATGTTTGTTTATGTATAAATGTACAGTAGCATCTGTACCTTAATTTTTCCAAGGCCACACCACTGGAGGACGCCCAGTGACCCCAGGCTTGGGCCGCACCCCTTGAGGAGCCATAACTCAGAAGACTCACGTCCTCAGGGGTGCCTTTCTCAATGCACTCCATACATTCCATACTCCAAGGAGTACTTCGGAGGAGGAGGACTGGAAGCCCTGTCCCAACACCTCACTGGCTCCACCGAATAGTCAGATGGCGGCAGACTGATGTCTTTCCCCTCACCATAGTTGGGCTCTCCCGCACACACCGACGGAGGGGGACTGGATTCCTTGCCGTACCACTTGGTGGACTCCCAATAAACAGATGGAGGGGGGCTTGCTTCCTTGCCATACCACTCAGAGGACTCCGAGCACACTGACTGATGTGGGCTGCCCCCTTGATCCAGGAAGTCTTGGGTCTTGGACAAAACCGAGGGAGGCGGACCCTCCTTGTCCTCTGAATCTTTGCCCCGAACTCATATTCGGGAGGGGTCGGACTCATCACCCCGGTGCCAAGCTCCTCTGTACCTCCACACAACGCGTCTTGCAATGGCCTGGGGGGGAGTCGCTCTTGCGCAAGGTGGAAGTATAACCACCACCTCCTCCTCCTTGGTGGTGTCTGTCTCCAGCACCGAAGTCGTGGCGAGCGCGTTACTGAGGTGCGCAGGGGAAAGTGCACAGGGGAAGGTGCACAGTGGCCTTTGCCCTTCCTTTTCCCCTGCTATCCTCCATTTGTGCCACGCTTATAGCCAGGCATCCTTTAGGCTCATCTTTCTGTAACATGCAAGGAAGGCAGGATGCCTTTATGGATTCATGGATTACGTAGAGATTTAATAGTTAAGTAGCGTGAATAGTGTACAATGAACATTGTGCGGAAGCTATTTTCAGCACATCTTGAGACATTTTTGAGCCATTTGTACTAGTACACTTTAACACTAGTTATCTCAAGGAGCCAGTTGTTCAAAGGTAATCTGATTTTGGTTTCGGATTGGATCAAATCTGGAAAATGGGTTGTTCAAATGGAAAAGAATCATTCTGAAATTGGATCAGATCATGGAAATGGATCAAACCTTCAGTTTCTGTTGTTCAAAACTTTTCAGTAGGATTTGGATCATTTTGATAATAAAAAAACAGGATTACCGTGATCCCAACAAGGGGTGGGATTTCAAGGTATATTTCAGGAAGAAAATGTAGTAAAACTTTAAAATGTTAAAGTGAAAAAAATAATAATTTGTATCTTGTATCTGTATTCATTTGCACTTGACCTGTTTAAAACAAATCTGCAAAATTTGAATTGTAACTAAATTGTGGTGAACTGACAGTACTTGGATGATTCTAAATTAAATCCAGTCTTGTCTAAAAAGGTAAAAGTATATGGTTTACAAATTGTAACTATGGAAAAAGGGTTTTAACACTAGAAGCGCCAAAGCTCCGGTCATTTGACCGCTGTGACGTCTACTAGAAGCGCCGCCTCTGGTCGACCTAATTATACCTAGAAGCGCCGAGCACCGGTCACTTGACCGCAGCAGCACAAAAAAAAAATAATATCTTTGCACTGGATCCAACTTCAGAACCCTCCTTTCATGACTTTTCCCAGAATTGTCCTTTTAATAAACTAGTATTTTTACATTGTTAAAAGAAACCCTGCACATGCTAGTTTCAATCGATTTCGCTCGTATCTCTGTAATATTGTCGTCGTCGCCTACACTTCAAGACTGTGATTCTCTTTTCTGCCAGCGGGTGTCGCAAAGATTCGTATGTCATTTAATATTTAGTATAACTAAATAAAGATCAATAGTTTTCAAAACTAAATTATTCAAAGTTCAAACTGATTATTGTGTAAAGACAAAAAGGAATTCGTCCGTTGAACGAAAGTGAAAGTGTTTCACTTTCCAAAGTCTTAAAATATATACTTTATTTATTAATATTATTTAATATATACTATATATAAGTTTGCTTCAAGGGTTTTCAAACCGTGAGAGCGTCTTGCTTTGCCTAATAAATGCTTTAGTAGTTTGCAGGAATTCTGCGAATGGTAATTAGCCTACTTATCAAGTCAATAAACCCGATAAATTTGGGATTAAGTTCTGGGTGGCCGCTGATGTTGAAACAAAATATATGTTGAACGCCATTCCCTATCTAGGGAAAGATGAAAGCAGGCCGGCTGGTCAACGGTTGTCTGAAAATATTGTGTTGCGTTTGATGGAGCCTTTCACGGGTAAAGGAAGAAATGTAACGACTGACAATTTCTTCACTTCATTGGCACTTGCAAACACCCTTTTGGCGAACAAAACCACTATTGTTGGTACGATGAATAAAATGAGACGTGAGATGCCCCCATGTACACAGGCACAGTCTGAAAGATTTTCCACCAAGGTGTTGCGGGCTGGAAAAATAACTCTAGCGATTTACCAGGCAAAACCTAAAAAAAATGTATGCATCCTGAGCTCAATGCATCAGACAGTTTCAATTGATAATGGCGCAAAGAAACTGCCTGAAACTGTTTCATATTACAACACGACTAAATGTGGCGTTGATGTTATGGATCAAATGGCACGACTGTATTCGGTGAAGGGAGGCACCCGTCGTTGGCCTGTCGCGGTTTTCTACAACCTCCTAGACCTGGCTGCAATAAATGCACATATATTGTTCAAACAGTGCATGAACGTTAACCTGAGCAGACGAAGGTTTATTCTCGAGTTGGTAAAGGAGCTGTGTGCACAGCAGAAAATGGCGAAAGCGGCTAGGGCAGTGGCACAAAAGCGAATTTTACCTGAAGCTCCTTGCCCGCCCTCAAAAAGAAAACAATGCCAAGTCGGCAGATGTTCAGGGAACAAAACGTATGACATCTGCCAGACATGTAAGCGACTGGTCTGTGGCAAATGTGCAAAGACTGCACCTAAGCTGTGTTTTGAATGTTGAGTTGTGTGAAGCTGACACACAAATCAAAACAAAGGGAACTTAATTTGAGGTGGTGAACGAAACTTATGCAATATACGCTAAAGAGAGACGGGATGCACCCGTTGTTGGCCTGTAGCTGTGTTCTACAACCTCCAAAACCTGGCTGTAATTAATAAATATTGTTCAAACAGTGCATGAACATTAACCACAGCGGTGGAGGTTTATTCTCAAGTTCACAATTCACTACATAAATGTAACTTAATTTGAGGTGGGGAACGAAACTTATGCAATATACGCTAAAGAGAGACGGGATGCACCCGTTGTTGGCCTGTAGCTGTGTTCTACAACCTCCAAAACCTGGCTGTAATTAATAAATATTGTTCAAACAGTGCATGAACATTAACCACAGCGGTGGAGGTTTATTCTCAAGTTCACAATTCACTACATAAATGTAACTTAATTTGAGGTGGGGAACGAAACTTATGCAATATACGCTAAAGAGAGACGGGATGCACCCGTTGTTGGCCTGTAGCTGTGTTCTACAACCTCCAAAACCTGGCTGTAATTAATAAATATTGTTCAAACAGTGCATGAACATTAACCACAGCGGTGGAGGTTTATTCTCAAGTTCACAATTCACTACATAAATGTAACTTAATTTGAGGTGGGGAACGAAACTTATGCAATATACGCTAAAGAGAGACGGGATGCACCCGTTGTTGGCCTGTAGCTGTGTTCTACAACCTCCAAAACCTGGCTGTAATTAATAAATATTGTTCAAACAGTGCATGAACATTAACCACAGCGGTGGAGGTTTATTCTCAAGTTCACAATTCACTACATAAATGTAACTTAATTTGAGGTGGTGAACGAAACTTATGCAATATACGCTAAAGAGAGACGGGATGCACCCGTTGTTGGCCTGTAGCTGTGTTCTACAACCTCCAAAACCTGGCTGTAATTAATAAATATTGTTCAAACAGTGCATGAACATTAACCACAGCGGCGGAGGTTTATTCTCAAGTTCACAATTCACTACATAAATGGAACTTAATTTGAGGTGGGGAACGAAACTTATGCAATATACGATACATGTAAATCACCGAATGGTGATAACGCTCGGTGATAACACGGTCGTTAGGACGTGGGATCACACATCGGCTATTCACCGATCAAACACCTCATTTGAAACGGCAACACAATACGGCAAGATAAAAAAGTGAACATTAGAGAGGACAGAGGCAACTATATTCGTGAAGCCATCCGTATCATTTTAATAATTTTGCGTTTTGTTACGCAAAGGTACATAGCCTACCTTTTATAATGATATTTTTGTAATTATTTTGCCTATTTATGCTTTTTGTTCTTTGTCTAACACAAAACATTATAGACATTTATTTGTAGATTTGTTATGTTCACCATAGCCTACAATTCACTAACATACACAACTTTTAGACATTAAAACTTGAAATGGCGTAACATTGAGTATACAAACAAACTTGCTTTAGCTCAGTCTACGGGCTTCACTTTGCTACTCTGAGTATCGAACAAGCTTTTTGTGGATGTGGGGGTGGAAGGCTGCAGCGCAGTCTGTAGCATTAGCAAGACAAAAGACGTGAACGCTTCACAGTGGGGGTGCGGGCCAGTGGGCTAGTGGTGTGGCGAACGTACATGATAATATAGTGACATATATGCCAACAGAATAACACAAGAAACAAAACTGAAACTATATTTTGCATTTACGTTTTCGCACAAACCAGGAAATGCAGTATGAAACTAAACAAAACTGACAATGGGAAAGCTACTGAGAACAAGGTCACAAGGCACTGATTCTAAAAGGTTTAGTCACATTAATTTGTTAACATATTGACGTTACGTGCAAATGTCACCATTACGAATATTTTGTTTGGGCGGCTCATTCTTCCTTTTGTGCAAAACGCCATCTAGCGTTTAATTATGTGTCAGTACCAGCTCCCCTGTGTAAAGACTCAGCGGTCTTTTGACCGCCCGAGGCGCGCTTTAAGTAGGTGAAAACAACACGGCGCTAGTAGGAGGTGGTGAAAGCGGTCAGATGACCGGCCCTCCGCGCTTCTAGGTATAAGTATGTAAATGAGGCGCGGCGCTTCTAGTGTTAAGTCACTAATTGGTGAATAGGGTTCGAGTCCCTACCGGCATAATAAGGACTAACGAGTTTTTGTGTAAAAATAAAAACTAACAAGTTTTTATTAAAGGTTTATTCCGTGGTGTGGCGGCCGATCCGTTCCTCTGACGAGAGGAAAAGGATATACGCAGGTTTCAGTCCTGCGAGCTGGGTATTAATATTGACCTTTTTGGATCCGAGGAGTCCAATAAATTAATTTATTATTTAGATAAAGCAAAAAGCCGGACAATGCACCTGAATTGATTGAGGATGGTAAAACCTCGCGGTGTCAGAATGGAACTCTCGTTCTATATTTAGAACTTCTGGGTGAGTATCTGTTTTTATCAACATATGTAACTGGTGAGAAAATGCAAGTATTATAAACGGTTTAAATGTAGAATTTATTGTTGGTTTTAAGGGTATGGAATACCTTAGTGGAACAGATGAATGTGACTAGTAAAGTGATTTATACTATTGAAGAAAATCATAAGCAGTGTGATATTTGAAGGGCTGGCTGTTATCTGACAGTATGGGTGACCAACACAGAACCGTGTGTCCTCAGATGTAATTAATTATAAAAAAGTTAGAGTCTCGTATGTCATATGTGACTCCTCCCTCATACGTATTTAATTTATTCAGGTTTCCCCTTTGGTTTGGTCCTGCATATGTTTAGTATCAGCTTGTGTCTTTGGTTGAGTATTCATTTGCATAGTAAGTAAGGCTTGCTGTGGGTCATTTTGTATAATTGAGCCTATTACATCTGTTTCTGTTTCATGCAGTGTTTGCATATTATATATAGGTTCTCCTTGTGTCTGGTCAGTAAAGCTTAGTGATCGTGCATGGATATTTTCTCGTCCTGAGATTACTTGTGTTTTACTTCTGAGTTAAATTTATAAATTTTGCACCCTCCCCTAGTCTCAGACTATACTTTGTAGGTTCATATATTGTCATTGTTTGAGTGCTGAATACGTTTCAGGCCAACCCCTAGTCTAAGACTACACTTTAGGGATCATAAATCAAGTCCGGTTGTTAATAAGTTCGTGTGTCGTTTATTGTGTTGAATAAGTTGGGTTCGCTATGCTGACGATCTTTTAGATACTATAAATGGTTGCTGGGTTTGTCTTGTTAATGTCAGTTGTTTCTCTGTATCATCAGTTCAATTTCTTCCTTCTTTGTTTAACAAATAGCGTAGTCTGTGCTTTGTCTGAGGTGTTCTAGTTTTGACTGTAAGTGGGTGTATTTAATTTCCTCATAATTTCTTATATCTAAACGCTAGGTTATGTCATTTAGTATTGAAATTAAGATTGTTTGTACATTGTATGGGTTTTGTCCCTCCTCTGTATTTAGTAACTAAGTAATCAATCTTAGTTGGACGTCTTGAGAAATGCCTCAGCGCGTGCACCTGTTGCGTAGGGATAGTGTGCCTAGACAAGCAGACAAGCAAGCAAAAAGTAAAATTTCATTCGTGTATTTGCCTCCGCCTCTTAACCGAGAATTGGTACATCGCTGCAAAATAGACCAACTGGCTAAAGTGCGCACGTTTAACTCGCAAAATTATCAAACGTGGAAAAGATTTAGCTCTGTGACACATGTACAAATACTGTTTGGGGGTTGTTCATAACCAACTAGAAGGAGCTGAGTCTACACACCAGGGCCCGTGTTTATCAAACTTCTTAGAATTACTCCTAAGAATGCTGCTAAGAATTGACTTATGTCTAAAATAATTCTTAGTTAAAAGCTGAGACTAAAAGTTAGTTATCAAGCATCTCAGTCTCACTTTAAGCGAAGTGTAGGAGCAATTCTTAAGTGTCAGTCTCAGAGCTGATTTACGACACCTGGCTGTGCCGCAAAGCTGATCCTGGATGACGTTGTTTCAAAACCCCCTGCAAGAACCAATCACTGGATCGGATTTCATGTTCAATAATATTTCCTGAGAAATGTCAAGATAAAATTCAGAAAATGTTGAAATACCTTCATATTTAACTTAATAATGTTGCAGTCATATTTTTTTTGTGAAATAACACAGCATATTTAGATAGTTAATAAATAATCCATTAAAAAATATTTCATGTCTATCACATATCTTAAGTATGTGACACGCACTGATATGTATAATTTTCCCTTCTTTCTTTTGTTATTCATATATTTTCTCAGATTTATTTTGGATACTGCATACATTCTAACCGAATCACATTCAGGCGGAGGACCACCGGGCAAGCCTCTTAGCGTAGTTTGTGAGGTGGTGCAGCGTATCATTGGGGAAGACAGTGCAGTGATCTGTGGAGTGGAGGGGGGGGTCAGGATCCTGCATTAATGAAATTCGAATACTTATCTCAAAGACAAGGTTTTTATCATTTATTTAGATTTGCGCACAAACACTGATGCTAATTGTCACTTCAAAATAATTGCATCCGTCGGTAATAAAGAAGCTGCTCGTGCTCCCGACCCTGCTGGCTTGAGCGCAGATTCTCCATCTGCCCCTCCCTCTCTGACAGCGCTTCCAAACACCTCCAGTCATGAATGGCTGGAGGAAAAGTGAGCGTCTGAAGGAAGTCTGGCAGAGGACTCACTCCCAAATGACATACAATAACTGACAAGGCAGACGTCAAAGCTTAAAATTAAAGTATTAAAATCGCAACATGAATATTACGCTCTTGCACGAAAAAAAAAATTAAACCCATGCTTATCTTAATGCCTAATTATTGTGCATAGGCCTATTTGTGCATTGTGCATATTTATGTGCATATTTATATATCTATAAAATTGAAATGTGTACCTAAAATGAAGGTTCGCACGCGTCTCTGTCTTCTCAGTGCCATCTCAGCCCCTTAGTGGCAACTCTTAACGACTTATGAGTCCTCTGGAGCAGTCTTATCTTTTCAGGAGAGTAAGAGTAATTCTTATACTTGAGAGTTTTGATACACTTAACTCTGTGAGTAGGAGCAAATCTAAGAATTTTTCAGCACTTAAGTCCAAAATTCCACTCTAAGAAGTTTGATAAATACGGGCCCAGATATTCAGGAAGATACACCACAACCACCATATGAGTTAAACTCGGTAATGCCCACACACTAAGTTATCCAGAAATTAATGTAAAAACAGGAATCATATAAATAGATAAACCCGATGACGTGAAGTTTAAAACGCACGAGTTACCCTTGACACTGGACATTAATACTTAAGGTTAATATGCCGTGGAGTGAAGTGCAAACTGCGTTTTAAAAGAGACTTGGATGGAGAGTTATAAATAGCACACACACACAGCGAAGTGACTGAGTGAGGTAGACATGTCAGTGAAACGGTGAGGTATTTGGATAGCTAAAACTGGACAAGCTGACAGCAGCAAGAGAGCTTGGTTCTGGCAGACTTGTGGTGTTAATTATAATAATAATAATAAAAAAATTAATACTTGAAATCGTTTACACTGTGGGCCTTGAAAATATAATCTAGGAAAGTAGCTTTTGGAATAATAGTCAACGTTTCCATGTTTTTCTAATTTATGGAATGGGTCTGTGTGTTGTCAGTTTAATATGAGAGACCTGATGCCAGTTAAAGTGACTAGGAAATGTTTAATAATAATAATAATAATGTCACGGTCACAGCTCCGGACCCTTCCCTGTGGGCGTGTCGCTACGTTGTCTGCATGTCGCTATGTCCATGTATGTACTTCCCTGGGTGTGGGTTGTTCATGAGCGTGTTCGTAGTCTCACCTGTGCCTTGTCTCGAGATCACGAGGGTCTGTGTTAATCACTAGAGGTGTGCCAAAAAATCGATTCATATATCAAAAATCGATTCTCATTTACTACGATTCAGAATTGATTTTAAATGTCCCAAAATCGATTCTAAGTCGTGGTGAAGTCTCGCGTTACGTAATTACAAAATTACGCGAGACTTTACGCAGCATGTTCTGGGACACACTCATGCGCGGAAAAGGTTCAAAACACATGGAGGAAAGAGATATTTAACCTGTCCGGTCTTCATTTAAGGCAAAAATATGGGTTCATTGAACTGGATACAATGTAGCTCGTGTGCAAGGCTTGTGTAACGCGGTGAGCACGGGAGCGTTAATATAGAGAAGGGTGAGAAATAATATAGAGAAGGATGGACCCAAGTGAAATAATATAGAGAAGGATGGACCCAAGTGCTGGCTCGCAAGATCAAGACGTTTGACACTCAAATGTATTAGCGAGAGGGAAACGCGTACAGTGACCCAGAACAAACAAACAAAACAACACGGAAGACTTGACGCGCAAGAGAATAGAAACCAAAACCGCGTGTGAAAATCTTGTAATAACTAGTGTATTAAAATAACTTCATTTGACTAGTATTTTTCATCACAAAGAAAGACTTATTTAAAATTTAATTTATTAAAGTTTAATTTAATTTATTAAATTAAAACAGACATTGGCACAGGCAGTGGACTTAGCAGTTACTGTTACACCTGTTAGACAACACCATGCACACAGCATAAATCAGACGTTGTACGATAACAAAAGGGGGTAAGCTGAGAGACAGAGGCAAATAGGAGCACATTAGATGGTTTGCAGGGCAGACCACAGGACCTAGAGCTACATAAAGTACAGAAAAATTGAACCCAGAGAAAAAATTAAATAAATAAATAAATAAATAGATAAAATAAAATAGCATTGCTGAGTAAATATGGTAAGAAATAAGGAAGTCTGGAAAGGACCAAATGGGAAACTAATTTTACAGAATCTATTGATCAAACCAGTGTTAACTGAGGCACACGGGGTAGCACGTGGGTAGAAATAAATGAAGCAAAATTTTGGTTAACTGATGGCACCTATACTGACGTAATAGCAGACTGGACAGAGTAATGTGATATTTGAAATGTGCATAACAGCTGTCATGCTTTAAGGAAAGGTCTAAGCAGGCTCCCTGGACCAAAAGAGCTAAGATAGGATATGATAATTCTTTGTTAATCACTCAGTGGGGAAATTTGCATTGTTACAGCAGCAGAGAATTGTGTAAGAAAATACACATATGTAAGATTAGGTACAAATGCAATGAATAGAGGAAATGAAGTTCAGATTGACTACATGGGTATGGTAATACCAATACGGGGACTAAGCTATTTGTTAGTGGCTGAGGATAAATTTTCAGGTTGGGTAGAAGCATTTCCACCAGGGCAGAGGACTCTAGGTCAGTCTGCAAAATGTTGATAAAATTACTGGATACTGCACCATTGTATACTAAATGTATGCTCAGATAATGGGATGCATTTAACTAGCTAGGAGCTAAAATTTGTGGAACAAAATTTGGGTTTGAGACACAAATGTGGGTTGGTTTATCATTCTCAATCTCAGGCTAAAATGGAAATTATAAATGGTGTAGGTACCATGCTAAACCAACAGGTGGCAGTACCACTGGCAACACATTGAACAAGCTTGCTTTGACAGAAGTAAGGGTGTGTCTACAGTTCAGGTGTTTAAATACCCTGAACAGCCATTCATCTCTCTCTCTCTGGTTTGACTGACACCGAGGTTAGACCTATTAAAGAGAGGCTCCGTCATTTCTCTCTCTCTAGTTTTCTTTGAGAACACGCGAACTTTGCAACGACTAACAGCAAACAGCTGAAAGTCGTATTACTTAAGCCCGAGTTACGGTGTAATCTAACCAGCAACTGATCAACGTTACCGCGACAACAGATTCACCGAACTACTTCAATTAAGCTTGTTAACGCGGCCACACGGACTGAAACAAAGGCGATCAATTCCCTGTAGTTAAACCGTGAACGAGACTCTCATTCCTGGACTTCATATCCAGAAGGACATTTCCCAGCACACCTGGACGACATCGCTTTATCAACGAGGAGCCTGCGGTGGAAATTCTCTCCTAATTCAGGGAGGACGACGACACTACCCCAAATCCTCAACACGTGAGACTCTTACCGCTGGGCATAGTTTATAGAAGGGCAAAGTTACTTGAACTGTAGAGTTAACTAAGTTTTCTGTTAATACATTCCGAATGTGTTTAACTTTATTTTCATAATCTTCATCAAGATTTGTACATACAAAGTTCTCTTTGCTGTGCATGCCACCATCTTTTATTTATCTGATTAATGGACAACTTGTAGTCTTCCCCATTCTCAGACAACACCACGTTAATTTTTAGTTATTAAGCCAGCACCATTACTCTTTGTTCTGACCATGTTGGAATAAACCAGCTGAGCTCATTAACACAGTCGCACTGATCTGCTGTTTAAAGTCGGCGCCATTTTAGTTGCTTTGTTCTCTATAGGAGAACTGAGATTACAACTCCGCCTCCTCACACGCACAAGCGCGTGCACACATTACACTCCTCCCCTTTTTACACACACACACACTAAATATCCAGTCTTCACTGTAAATATACTGATCCTTGTTGATGCCGTTTGTTTTAGAATAGTTGGGTTTAAATAAATGTATCATTTATTTTCACCAAATTGTCTGTGTTGATGTCATTCAAAAGTGGTTGTTGCCAAAACCTCCAAAGAATTCATAGTTAAATCCTTCAGATACCAAACCATTAATTACCCATAGTTGATAACTAAATGTTATGGTTCTGGTATAATTAGAATATGAGACTGATTCTAAATTAATGAGACTGATTAATAATTAAGGTAAAACAAATTATATCTACTTTAAAGGATTAGTAGGTGAAACCCCTACAATGGTAAGTATAATGGTAAAGGTATGTGCACAAAGGTATTTGTATTGTTGGCCAGAAGATCTTCAGTGAATTTTTGTTACAGGATTCACTCCGTTTGAGCTCATGACAGTGAGAAGTTTTTCCCCCAATGCGCTTGCGGAACCTGACAGGTACACTCGGGGTCGTACAAAGAAGGTTACAATGAACTAAAAAAGTAATTTGTGAAGCTTATTCTGTCATGAGCAGACCTGCCCGTCACCAAATGGGTCCTGCTCAAGGTCATCAAAAGAAAATGGTCAGAGCCCAGGTGGACCAGTTTATTCGAGTGGACCAGTTCATTCACTAAAGAGAACATCACACTCCGTCCGACTGAAGGGCAAAGGCGAAACGTGGTACCACCTCAGCCGGTGCTGAGCATCAGAACCAGCGCGCCGAGATACGGAGCTCTCAAACAACGGGTCATAATAATTACCCGAGAGCGGAGGTACATCCAGGTAGTCTACCTGATCTCCTACGTGGGATAAGAAGATAATCTTGCCTCCAACGACAGAAGAATAGATGACGCTGCAGTAAAAGTTTTGTGATGTATTTGGATGTTTAGTAATATTGTCTAATGTTGTTTTACAGGCCTTGTGTAACATTGTTTATTTGTCTATATGTTTTTGTATTATCATTGAAAGTAGTAGCATTGTGAGGGGACTGCCCCCTGTGCATGTGGGTCCATGGTAGGTCAAGGCAAATATTGTTGTAATAGTAGCTGCATAATTGAGATCGCTTGGAGAGTTTCACATAAAGCTTTAGGAGTTGATAATCATACTACTGGCCGGCTGGGACGGCCATTTAGCAATAATAAAGTTCAAAGGTAAGCATTATTTTTCAGAGAGACGCACATCGTACCAAGAACTTAGGTACTCTATCAATAGAATTGGGATGTTTCATCTGAAGTACTGGCACATCTCTAGTACAGGTCGAATACCGTATATCTAGTAATAGGAGTGGGCCTATCGGGTTAAGACCCTTTAGGCCTAATTAGGATAAACATGGCATGGTTTAGACCTGCCCCAACACTGGGACCAGCACTGGACAATACATCAGAAATTAAGATTCGTGAACCATTCGTGGTTCAGATTATACTAAATGGACACGACAGCAGATAATTGAATTAACTGTCTTATTATGTCTGTGTTAACTTCTGTGGGTATGTTTTTGACTTATGATTACAGGTGAATGTTGTATTCCAATGTAGAAGAAGCTTAGTGGGAAGCTTAATCAGCAGTAAGATTGAGAAGCAGGAACCACAAAGGTGTTTGGGTATGATGTCATAGTTGGAGTCAGAAGATAAGAAGGTAGTATTGGATTAACTTAAAGTTTGATCTATTTTCAGATCAAAAAGGGGGAATTGTTGTGGATTTTTTTTTTTTTTTTTTTTTTTTTTTTTTTTTAATTCCTTCATAGTTTGTTTACATTACAGTATTGAATCAACAACTTATCATAATTTATATATTTTGACTAGTCATAAAGTATTAATCAAATCTCTAATATTAATCACTATATGTTTTGCTTACATTATATTAAGGATCAAGTTGCTTGTTAGTAAGAATGTCGGTGTAAGCACTTGTGTGCCTTTCCAATACTCTATGCGTATGCAGTAGGCTAAAAATGGGATTTGTGAGAGGAGGCTCACTGTGACCTTATGTGGTAAGGCCAGGTAGTAAGACCTCGCTTCCAGAATAGAGACAGCTGTAGGTTGAACATATGGAAGGTGCAGCTCCTATCTTTAGAGGAAAGCATATATAATGGGGAGAAGAGCAGACAGCTTCAGAGCTGCACATGGGGTGACATGAGAACTTTCATTCTAGTTACCTTATACTTAGCCTGATTGTGTGATTTGTTTGTAACTTGTGTATTCGTCTGTATAATTTGTTTTTGTGTCATTTGTGTGTTAAAGGGCCGCCCAATGGAGGATGGGTTCCCTTTTGAGTCTTGGTCCTCCCAAGGTTTCTTCCTATTCCCAACCATCTAGGGAGTTTTTCCTTGCCACTGTTGCCTTTGGCTTGCTCATTAGGGATTTAGACCTATAGTATTGTTAACCTTGTAAATCCTGTAAAGCGCTTTGTGACAACATGTGTTGTGAAAAGCGCTATACAAATATATTTGATTTGATAACACCTGGAGGAGACAAAGAAATAAGACCACAGATTATTCTCACAAACAGGACAACAGTCTGTGTGCATGCAAAAAATCCCCATAGCACATACAAGCATTGATAACACAAATAGTAAGCAGTGAGAGGCGTGATTCATCCAGATAGGGAGGGGGAGCCAGAAGCCAGGCACAGATTTTTTGTGTCAAAGTTCGCGGTGGAAGGTGAGAGCCATCTCTGACAGTCTCTGTGTGTGGGTAGGAGCAGGTAACCAAGACGACCTTCTGGGAGAATTTTGTGTGGGCGCCACTGCAGATAAGTAGAATGAAGAATTTAGCAAGGAGCTCATCCTTGAGCGTTTGAGCACACAAACTCCTCTTAAGTCAGCGGTCTCCCAACTGATCCAACTTCACACATAGAGCATTGATTCCATCCACGATCGCCTCCAAGCTTTTGCCAACAGTCACAGTCTGTGTTCCAACAGCTCTACCCACCACATCAATCATGTTGGGCACTTGGCGTGGGCGTTCGATAACTGACCCCACTCTATCAATTTTCCGATACACCAGGGCAAAGTTCCAAATAAGAACACGTCCTCAACATCTTCCAGGGAGAGAGGCGCAACATCTTTCAGGGCTGGCTCGGATGTTGTTCCCCCAGTCGCCACTAGGGGCACCCGAGTCAGTCCCAGACTCAATCAGCAGTGATTTGTCTCAGCTGTTTTTAGGTTTCTTAAGGAAGCTTGTGGAGACGAATCACTGCTGAATCGTTTTGGTCATGCCAGTACGCTTTCAGCCTCTCTCTGCTTTCTCTGGTGTTGCGTTTCATTGTAAGGTGTCTCACCATAGGAGAACACAGAGAGCAGCTTGCCCTATATGTTAAAAGTGCCCCTCATATGCGCCTCATCCTGGGGTTTCCCTGGCTTCAGCATCACAACCCTGAGGTTGATTGGCTCTCCCGCACTGTGTGGAGTTGCGGCACCCTCTGCAGGGACACGTGTCTCAAGGGTGGTTTCCACTCACCAGCCAGCCATCCCTCTGAGACCGTGGACCTCACTCAGGTCCCCCCAGAATACCACAACCTGAGTGAAAAATTCAGTAAGCGTAAGGCAAGTTTTCTCCCTCCTCACCGTGCACATGATATAGCCATTGACCTGCTATACCTGTACCTGAACGCAAAGCTATGGAAGCTTATATTCAAGAGTCCTTAGCAGCTGGTTTCATCCGTCCTTCTACCTCTTTTGCAAGAGCTGGTTTGTTCTTTGTTCTTTGACCGTCACCCTCTTCCCCTCATGGCCACTCATGGCTCCAACAGGCCACTGTGTTCACCAAACTTGACCTTAGGAGTGCCTATAACTTGGTCAGGGTTAGGGAGGGTGACAAGTGACCTCATCAGGCCACTTTGAGTACTTGGTGATGCCATTTGGTCTGATGAATGCACCGGTCATGTTTCAATGCTTTATCAACGAAGTTCTGAGAGAAACCCCAGACCGTTATGTGTTTGTTTATCTTGATGATATTCTTATTTATAGTCATTCCCATTCTGAGCATATATAACATGAGACAAATGCTGCAGCTTCTTTTCAAGAACCATCTCTATGTGAAGCTCGAAAAATTCTTTGATAGGGTTCTTTGGGTATTGTATAGCACAAAACACCCTGGCTATGGATCCTCCAAGGTCCCAGTGGTTGCTCAGTGGCTGGTCCCCACCTCGCTTCGTCTGGTCCAATGTTTCCTAGGGTTTGCTCATTTCTACCGGCATTTTATTAAAGGATTCAGCACCCTAGCAGTCCTCTCATAGCCCTTACCAAAAAAACCTGGCTTGCCTCCAGCAGGCTAAGCGCCTGAAGCCCAGACAGGCCAGGTGGTCTTTGTTTTTCGGGCTCTTCGACATTACCCTCTCCTACCGTCCGGGAACAAAAAATGTTAAGCCTGATCAGTGGGAGTCACCTCCCGACATAGTCGAACCCAGTACCGTGTTGCCAGCCTCTAAAATAGTTGCTCCCATACAATGGGAGGTTGGAACCGAGGTCAAACTGTCCCTCACCAGTGACCCGTAAAATTTTCTCGAAATTTTGTGTCAAACTCGATCGAGTTCTGGGGTTCTACTGTATTTGACTTAGTCAAAATGGCTTTAAGTCTATGTGAACCAAGATGTGAAAGTGATCCCAACAATTCAGTGGTATAAAAATGTATTGCACTTTGAAATTGGATGAGGCAAACATTTTATCAATGCACTGCACTAAACAGGACACTTTTCATAACATTTTCTTTCAGATTCCTGTCATGAAGGGTGTTACGTGCCAAGGGATGTGGCACGCCTGTGTTTGATAAAGCCCTTGTTGTACAAACAGTGAACTGCCTGTATCAGCTGTATTTTGTTTTCTTTTTGTGGTGAGACTTTTAAGGTGACAGGATGCTTGGAAGAAGGCGGAGCCAAAAGTATATAACGGCGAAGCAGACGACCAGAAGGGCGCGTCTTTGGTGGGAGAGGGTTATGTCATGGTGCCTGGCTTTTGTGTTCTATGGGCTTCGATAGGTAAGACAGGCGCGCCTTTACATGATTCCCACCCGTAGTCGGTCTGTTTATACACACTAGGTAAGAGGCGTGTGTGTGTTGATGTATTTAAGGTTATTATTCAGATAGGAGTGCAGATAGTTTTGTTTTGTTTTGTTTTTCATGTTATAAGCTAGACTGGGGTGTATGGGGTTAGTACACTGGGGTTATGTTTTGTTTATTTCATTTCTTTGACACCGCCTTGGTCTAAGCCCTTTTATGCTGTGTGTGTGTAAACTGTAAAATAAAGCTAAGCAGCATTCACCCACCGAAATACCAGAAGCCTAGCGTCATTGTGGTCAAACTGAGTCCATACTCCACCGGCTGTGCTACCAGTACACGGTCCCTCTTTCTTTCCACTTGCTGGGTATAAGAGGGGACCGTAACAAAGGGTGAAATCATTGTGCTCTCACCCACAAGAGCATCACACCCCTTACATTTGTCCATTCAAAGAGAACAATAATCAGCAAGGCACCTGGAGAAGTCTGTTGAAAGAGGCCTGATTACAATGGGTTCTATTCTGCAACATATGAAATTAGTTATAATTTATATGCTTAGGAATGCCAGCAGATGTGGTTAACTGTATACTAGATACTGCCCGTATGGAAAAAAATTCTTATAAGGCTAGAAATGTCTTTCTTACTTAAATCAAAGTATTAAACATACTATGGTTTTTATATGTTCATCACAAGTCATTGGTTTTTGTGTATGATTATCGGCACATTCATACAAAAAAACACATGACATAAGGGACTCAAGTGAATCTCTTATAGAAAGTTTATATTTTAACAGTGTGTCATAGCATGTGTGTTATTCATTGTTTCATTAAGAAATTGTACATAAATTTTATATGATTTTATATGATTCATACTACTTATTTTTTACAGCAGTTTGATATTTCATGCATTTATTCATCTTACACAATAGAACAAATTACTGCACTGTTTGTATATGAAACATGACCAACTGCTACATTATAGAGAGAATGTAGGCAGTATTTATTGGAAAGAGACAACTTCTAACACTTTGCTTGATAACCAATTTAACAGTTTCCATTTATGGCTGTTTCACATTCTCCCAATACTCCTAAAACAGTAGGCTACAAACTTTACACATTGTAATAGCAAGAAATTACAAACACTCTGCTTGTATTCATCTTAAAGCATTAATGTTTCTTGAAGCTCCAAGAAACAAAATGGTTTTTTGCTCCATATTTCTGTCAGTTTGGAATTGATTGTAGAGCTAATGGTTGAAGCAAAAATCGATTGTGGATTGTGTTGATTCCACTAATCAACACAATCTGTGAGAGATCCAGAGTAGTAATGGCACATGTCCAATCCCACCAAACAATTTCTCTCAGCAGCAGATCACGCTGTACTGTTTTCCCTGTTCTCTCATTCATTATTGGTTGTAATACTTATAAACTAGAGCTAGCTAGCTACCTCCAGATACAGGGTTGCTAACTTTTCAAGCTCACTTGGAGTGAGATTTTAACCTGGGGAGGGGGTGGGGGTGTGGCAAACGTAAATTGTTGATGGGAGGGGGGGGCGTAAATTGGACACAAAGTATTATATCGCAACCAGTGGTTGGTGCCACAGCGAACTAGTAACTCATTGAATCATAGATATGGATCAGAGGTAAATAAACTAGATTTTTTTTTCAGTGTGAGAAATCAGATATGTGGCATGTGAGCGTCTGAAGACAGTCAAATGCGTGTGTCTCACGCTCATTGCGTGAGAGTTGGCAACCCTGAGATAACATAAATGCTGAAACGTAAAATGTACAGCAATTTTAATACAAGTCAAGTCAAAATGTTGTCACAAAGCAGCTTTACAGTTGTAGTCCAAATGTAGTTCTATAGTTATAGTTGTAGTTCTATTTCCCAGGCCAAGTATTCACAGTCCCTTCAGTGCAGATGGTGAGCCTCCGGTAGGAGTTGGCATCAGCGCGTCCTCTTGCGGCATAGGCACATCCAACCCTGGCATCTACTGGCAAGCCAGACCATCTCCTAGGTGCTTGTATGGAATCATCTCAGGTAGAGGCATGCAAAAAAGATATTAGATTAGATTAGATTCAACTGTATTGTCACTGTGCAAGTACAAGTACGCGCCAATGAAATGTAGTTGGCATCTAACCAGAAGTGCAATAAAAAAACATTATTTATAGAAATTGCGGTAGTGCTGATTCATAAATAGAAATGTACAATTGAATATGTAATACAGCATATAATATATGGTATATACAGTAATATAGTCTGTATAATATACATCAGAACAGTACTATGAGTAGATTATTGTATACATGTTGAAATGTAGGCATGTGAATATAATAGATATTGTACAGATAATGTTTTGTATATGTCTTGGGAGCAGCAGTGCAAGTGTGGTTTACATGAGGAGGTATATTAACAGTGCATAGGAAGTGCAGAGAGAAGTTGTGTAATGTTGTGTGACGTTTAAAGTGACTGTGCAGTGTTCATGAGGATTACAGCTTCAGGAAAGAAACTCTTCCTAAGCCTGCTGGTGCGGGAATGGAGGTTCCGGTAACGCCTGCCAGATGGTAAGAGGCTGAAGAGTCTATGGTTTGGGTGGGTAACATCCTTGATGATGTTTCTCGCCCTGCCCAGGCAGCGCTTGCGATGGATATCCTCCATTGTGGGTAAGTCAGCGCATATGATGCGCTGCGCTATTTTTACCACCCTCTGGAGTGCTGTGCGGTCTGCAGCGTGGCAGCTACTGTACCAAACAGAGATGCAGTTGGTCAGTATGCTTTCGATGGTACAGCGGTAAAAGTTCACCAGGATCTTGGGAGACAGGTGAGCTTTCTTGAGGCTGTGAAGAAAGTAAAGGCGCTGCCGTGCCTTTTTGATGAGGACAGAGGAGTTCAAGGACCAGGTGAGGTCATTGGAGATGCGGAGACCGAGGAACTTGAAGCTGGACACCTGATCCACTGCAGCTCCGCTGATGACGATGGGGGCGTGTGCTTGTTTCCTGGTCTGTCTGAGGTCTATGATAAGCTCCTTTGTTTTTTGTGTGTTGAGTGTTAGGTTATTGTCATGGCACCATGAGGACAAGTGCTGTACTTCGTCCCTGTAGGCTGTCTCATCATTGTCTGTGATCAAGACCGATCAGTAACGGTGCTTGGCTATTGCTATTCCTCTCCTCAGATTGGCTCTGGCTGAGCTGTAAGCCTCCCAGTCCCCTGACCTGAAGGCCGCATCTCTGGTCTTGAGCAAAGAGCAAACTTCTTCATTCATCCATGGCCTCTGATTGGGGAATGTTATTATTGTCTTTTGTGATGTCACTCTGTCCACACAGTTGTTGATGTGTTTCAGGACAGAGTTAGTGTAGGTGTCCAGGTGGATGTGGGAATCAGTGGTGGCCCGGGCAGCATACTCACTCCAGTCAGTGTGCTGGAACTGGTGTTGAAGGTAGGAGTCAGCCCCCTCCATGCAGATCTTTACAGACCTAGTTGTTGGCTTGATCTTTTGGATGACTGGAGTGTATTTGGGAAGTAAGAACAAAGAAATGTAGTCAGAAAGTCTGAGGTGCGGGTGGAGTGTGGCTTTGTATGCGTCAGCCACATTTGTGTAGACATTGTCCAGCGTTTTTGTCCCCTTGTGGTGCAGGAAACATTCTGGAAAAATCTTGGCAATCCAGATTTTAAATCAGAGTGTTACGGTGACAGCTCTGGATCCTTCCCGGTGGGCGTGCCGCTACGTTGTCTACGTGTCATTATGTC
Organism: Brachyhypopomus gauderio; assembly: GCF_052324685.1. Lineage (NCBI taxonomy): Eukaryota > Metazoa > Chordata > Actinopteri > Gymnotiformes > Hypopomidae > Brachyhypopomus > Brachyhypopomus gauderio. Next base: position 106,409 of record NW_027507039.1, on the reverse strand, counting down.
CATGTTTGTACTTCCGTGGGTGTGGGTTGTCCGTGAGCATGTTCGTAGTCTCATCTGTGCCTTGTCTCGAGATCACGAGGGTACGTGTTGATCACCTATTTAATGTGCGTTTGCGCAGTGTCTTGTGCTCGTCTTTGTCTAAAGTTTCGTGCCTGCGTGAGTGTCGTATGTTTGTGCTCATCCTCCGCACAAAGCTTACACCGTTCAGATTGTCATTAAACATTTCATGTGCACCGTCCTCTCTCGTCGTGCCTCCTCCTTCGAGTGTGTTACACAGAGTGGTTGAAGTCACCTGCTACAATCAGGGCTGGACTGGGACAAAAAAATCGGCCCTGGCATTTTTGGCTTAGACCAGCCCCTCATATAAATATATATATATATATATATATATATATATATATATATATATATATATATATATATATATATATATATATATATATATATATATATTTTTTATTATTAGTGGTTAAAGTTATTGGATTCAGACTTAGCATTATTATATCACAGATATTCAGGTTAAAGGTGCTCCCTCATTTTTTTTACACTTACTGTAGTCATGCTTAAATTGCAAAGCCTTTTTATAATTAATAAGTTTTAAAATCTGTAATTTTACTTGTTTCAGTGCTTTTTAAAACATGTTGAACCACAGCATAGAGGCTACAGTGATTCAAACTACTATGCAGCCTGTCAACACACCTTTAACCTAAATATCTAAAATGCTGATAGCCTAAAATGGACACTTGCTGCTCATCCAACACTTCTCAGTCTTGACCATTTGCTATTTTATCAGAATAAGGGCGCGTGGTTGCCAGATTTTGGGAAGTATGCAAAGACCAATTAATATTGATACTAACCAATCGCCATTGCACATCATTCTCATGTAATAAAGTCCCTGTGTTATCCTAACGTTACTATCTGCTTACGTACTACACCTTCTCGCTCAGTCTGTCCCCCGGTTTCTCTTTCACAAGCCTGCATCTCTGGCTGCTGCTGCTGTCTTCACCTAGAGGACGCGGAGGCTACAGCAGCGAACATGTCTGTGATGTCTTTTACACATTTTGTAGCATCTACATTGAGACTCTTCAATTTCTTTGTGCGCAACTTCTCCGCACCCCCTTTCTGTCGCTTCTGTTGCTCCATGCTGCCTCTCCTTTAACAACACGCTCAACACTGAACGTAGCGGGAGTTACAGTGGACCACGCAGAGAAAGGGTGGGGCCACTTTCATTCTATATCCTGATTGGTTCAGTCTACTGTCTATATTGAAGATGGGCAAATGGGCCACCCCCTCTAAATTGTGGGCCGGTCTCTTCGAAAAAAAGGGAAGGAAAAAAAATCAATCGGTCCCTGAGGACTGTCGGCCCACCGGGCAAATGCCCAGTACGCCAGATTACCAGTCCAGCCCTGGCTACAATGAAGGCTCAATTTGGGTGTCTAGTTTGCAGTCTGTTGATGGTAGAACAGAGGGCCTCTATGGCCGAGTTAGCATTAGCATCAGGAGGCACATAGAGTGCAGCCGCAATAATGCAGCTAAACTCACAGGGCAGATAGAAGGGTCTGCACCTGATGAACAGGAACTCCAGGTCCGCACAGCAGTGGGTCTCCACTACAGTAGTCTGTGCACCACGCTTTATTTACGTAGATACAGTTTCCACCGCCGTGGGTCTTCCCTGTGGTCTCGTTTGACTGGTCAGCTCTGAACAGCGCACGCCCCTCCAGTTCCACCACGCTGTCCGCCACCTCGTCCTTTAGCCACGTTTCCGTGAAGAAAAATTATTTACAGTCCCTTAGCCATCTCTGTGAGAGGGTCCAGATCTTTAATTCATCCAACTTCACTGTCAGTGAGCGAACATTGCCCAGAAAAACGCTTGGTAACGCCGGCCGGTGTGGATTTAGACTTAGCTTGGCACGCAAACCTCCGCGCTTACCCCGTCTCTGTTTACGCTTGCGTCGCCGGCGTCGGTCGGCAGAGGTGTCTCGCTAGGTCCCGGTGTCCGGATCAGCTCTGGAGGAAGCTGGTTGAAGTCGAACAGATGCGTGAGTCTGATAATTGTGCAGTGAATATTAATGTCCAAAAGTGACTGTCTGTCGTAGCTGTAGTTCACGTGAGTGATTCGCGCAAAAAAACTGGAGAAAGTTAAGTAAATAAGTTTTATACTGCTAATACTGGTAAGACGCCGAGCCTCGGGGTATGATAACGACGCCATCTTGCGTTGAGTATACAATACATGTTGAGTATGTGGACATCAATTTAAACAACCACTGATTTAAACATACATAGCTCACATGCCAGTGATTAGCATGTGGCTCCGGCAAGCTAATCTATAGCAGCTTAATTAAAGGGAGGGATTCAGAGGTCATGAGGGCTCACTGAGACATTGCATTCCAGTCAAGTCATTGTCACAACTAGAGTGATTCCATGACATGGCTGGATGACAACGTCAACATCTTAGATTACCAGAAGTCTCAATGTCTGGGGGCCCCTGAGCCCCACACCTTCACAAGTAGAATATTAACTGAAGGCTTGATTAAATAGATGAGTCTTAAGTCTAGATTTAAAGATTGAAACTGTGTCAGAATCTCGGATCGGAGCTGGAAGGCTATTCCATAACTGAGGGGCTTTAAATCAAAGTCAAATTTATTTATATAGTGCTTTTCACAACACATGCTGTCACAAAGCAGCTTTACAATTGTATAGGTCCAGATCCTTAATGAGTAAGCCAAAAGCGACAGTGGCAAGGAACAACTCCCTATGATGGTGGGGATTAGGAAGAAACCTCGGGAGGACCAAGACTCAAAAGGGAACCCATTATCCATTGGGCAGCCCGTTAGCACAAGTCCGTGGTGCGCAGGATAGTTCTACAGATAAAAGGAGAAAGGTCTGCCTCCGGCTGTAGTCTTACAAATTTTTGGAACTACGAGAAATCCTGCATTTTGAGAGTGCAAAAGGCGAGATGGGTAATAGTGTGCAATGAGTTCACTCAGATATTGTGGAGCAAGACCATTTAATGACTTATAGGTCAACAGACGAATTTTTTATTCCATTCGATATTTAAACGGAAGCCAGTGTAAAGCCGAGAGAGTAGGACTGATATGATTTAATTTTCTAGCCTTAGTTAGGCCTCTAGCTGCAGCATTCTGTACAGTTGTAGTTTCTTCGTGGACTGTTTAGAGCATCCAATTAGAAAACCATTACAGTAGTCCAATCTTGACGAGACAAAAGCATGGATCAGCTTCTCTGCATCAGCTAATAAAAGTAAATGTCTCAGCTTGGCGATATTCTGTAAATGGAAAAAGGCAGCCTTAGTGACATTGCATATGTGTGTCAAATGAAAGATCTAAATCAATAGTGACATTTAAGCTTTTTGTGGTATATTTAGCTGTTTCTGCTAGGGTAAGGGGAATATCAGCCCAATTGCTTCTAGCAGCTTTGGGTCCAAAATTTAGTAGAAGAAAATTAAATGCCATCCAGTTTTTTTTATGTCCTGGACTAGTGCTGGGCGGTATGACCAAAATTCTATATCATGGCATTTTTCAAAATTATATCGGTTTCATGGTTTTTGACGCCCCCCCCCCCCCATGCATGATGTATTAACTGCATTGATTGTGAAAAAATTACTGCAGTAGAGTGGTTAACAGTACCATATTCTACTTTTAGAAAAATGTCTCCACCTAAGTGTTACATGTAATACAGATTTGCATGGCCTGACTTTTCAAATGGTAGCACTAAAGTAGTGTATAAATCATATAGCATGACAGTTGCATGACAAAAAAAATTTCAGACAACAAAACTGTAGGTTTATTCAACTTATGTGAATCAGCTACACGTAATATTATAAATTGCACACCAGTTTGTTAATAACTAACGTTTATCAAAGGCAGAGGTGACGCAAAAGCAAGTGTGAGATAACAAAACACGAGACAGAGACACAGAACACAGATTGGGACTAAACTAAACAACAGTGGACTAACATCATGGAACGGGGCTACAAGACAACTACACTGTAAAAAAAAATCGTAAAAAAACGGTAAACGACTGACAAAAACTTTAACTTTAACTGACAAACAAAAACTTTAATTTTAAAGTAAAAAACCCTGATTTAAATTAAGTGGAAAAACAATAAATTTACAGAAAAATTCATTAAACATTCTGCAGAGAAATACCGTTATTTTACAGATTTTTCCTGGATTATTATGATTTAGCACTTTTAATACAGGGACAGCACTAATATTTTTGCAGAGAAATACCGTTATTTTACAGATTTTTCCTGGATGATTATGATTTAGCACTTTTAATAAAGTGACAGTACTAAAAGTTTTGCAGAGAAATACCTTTATTTTACAACTTTTCTCTGAATTATTACAATTAAGCACTTTTAATAAAGTGACAGCACTAATAGTTTTGCAGAGAAATACCTTTATTTTACAACTTTTCCCTGAATTTGTACAATTAAGCACTTTCAATAAAGTGACAGCACAAAAAGTTCTGCAGAGAAGTACCGTAATTTTACAGATTTTTCCTGTCCATATTCATCATGACTTCCAGGACAAACTCAAATGTGGAATGCAAACTGCAAAGTTATTTTATACAAATGAAAAAGTATATTATACCAATGTTGAGCACCTCAATGTCCTCTATCCTCACTAATCATTTAAATCCCCAGGACTGTACTCAGTGTCTTTCTCTATCACCAATATCAGTAGCCTGAACACAACTACAAACACATAACACTGATGTGACATGAAAGATACACTCCTTCTCATTTACATGTAGGGCATTTAGCAGACGCTCTTATCCAGAGCGCCTTACGAAGTGCTTTGCCATCTGTTCACAGAATTAATTCTAAATAGTACATAGAATTCAAGATACCCTCGAACCAGAAGACTACTAAACTACAGAAATCAATGCAAATACCTAGAAGTACACAAAAACATAGGCTGAATATTGCTAAACTACAGAAATTAAAATGGATACCTACAAGAAATGAAAACTCACATAGGTACTATATCATACAATGGAAACAACTATGACAAGTGCTAGAGATTTAGTCTGTTGTACATATGAGTCTTCAGTCATTTGAAGACTGCTAAGGACTCTGCAGTCTGGACAGTCAATGGAAGCTCATTCCACTATCTCGGCGCCAGGACAGGTCTTGAAGTTTGTTTTCCGTGAGACTTTAAGCATGGCGTTTTAAGCCAAGCCGTACTTGAGGTTCAAAGTACTCAAGGTTTGGATGGGGCTTTGACCATGGCCATCATGTACACTGTAAAAAAAAACAGTTTTTTTACAGGTTTTTCCCAATAAATTTTACAGTTTTTTCCTGTATTTTAAAATGACAGGGAAAGTGTATTACAATTACCAGAACAAACTGTTTATTTAAAAATGTCATGTGATTTAACAAGAAAAATCTGTATAAATTAAATACATTATAAATCTGTTTTTTAACAATTCTTAGATAATAATTTTAACTAAACAAACTGTAAAAAGAAAGTAATATTGATTAATCTTAATGAGACAAAGTAATAGAATCTTCTGGAATTAATTTCAAGGAAATATTACAAGACAACATTGATGCATGTTTTAATTTAAGTTTTGACATGTTAAATATGTGATTTTCATGTTATAAAAGTGAGTAAAAAGTAAAATGTTCTTGACTGTGATTTATTTTTATATTTATAACATACATAAAGAGTTAAGGCGTTCCAGATCCATCTCATTTTCAATCCACTATTAAATATGCACTGTATCTGTATCACTGTATCTACACTGTAAACCCGGATTAGGTTTTAATAAATTATTTTAGTAATCATTAATTATTATTTCATGTTTCATAAAAAATATTGCCATTACTAAATAAAACTAGTTGTTATCATTATTGAGCTGAAATAGGCATTGCAATGATCATGTTAAGTAAAGATAACTGAATATGTTAAGTTTATGATTGGTAGGGGTGGGGCCTGTTTGAATCGGACCACTGCACAGTGTGCATGAAGAGTTGTTCTGGTTGTGCATATTGTTTGAAGAACCTTTCGTTATCACCCCGCTGCAGCCCAAATGCATGAGTTTTGAAATCAGTGTTTCTTCAAATGAGTATTTGCAACGTCAGCTTTCAGTGCATGTAACTTATTTAGTTAACGCGTAATATATTCTTATCGGTTCATATAGTGCTAGAACATGTGTCTGGCATTCCTGTCCGATCATAGTTTAACTATAACCGTAGCGTTGAAATGTGTGTTCTGACGGTTCGGAGTTTATGGCTCATTTTAACTATTAATGTTATATATATTTTTATATTGAAGCGTCGGTCCAATGGGGGACGGCTGTAACGTGGCTCGCGCCACGGAGCGAGGAGACGGACACAATCGCTGAGAAGAGCGAGATTTATTGCAGGGCATTCCACAATCGTCATCGTAGTGGCAGGCAGGGGTCATAACAGGAGAGCCATCAAGGTTGGACAGGTACAGGGGCATAACGACACGGAAAGCAACAAACGACAGCAGGGCAACACGAAACTGAGAAACACATAAACGGTCAGACATCCAAAACAACCGACAACCAGACTGGGGAAATACAGGGACTATATGAACACTGAACTAAACTAGGAACAGGTGGGGACGATTATGACAGGGGCGTGGCGGACAATCAGGGAATCTCAAGAGACAACGAGCGGGGCAGGGTAAACAGGCACGGAACACAGACACGAGGGAACCCAGAGTGGCAGCCACGAGAGGGGGCGTTGCCCTACGTGACAACGGCGCTACTTCCCATGAGTCTCTGCGACTCCGGTATCGTTATCTGTTAATGTGATGTCTATGCATGTGTTGATTAATTGTGTACTTGATTATGTGCATTACTTGGTTTAAGTCCCCCTTCATCAATTTATGTAGTTGTACTGTGTGAATTATTCTATGCCATGTTTGTGTAGTGTTGTCGTGTTATTGCCGTTCTCTCATGTTTTGTGTCTAAATTAAGTCTCTTCTGCGTGATCGTGGGGTCTGGCGTGATTATGTTGTTGAGGCAGTTTGAATTTAAAAAGCCTTGTGCTGCGGTGGATCTGTTTGCTACCTCTCCTTCCTACACCACACTGCAATATTGTTATAATTGAATGTGAACTAGAGTAAAGACCACATTCAATTTTAGGAATATTTCCTTTAAAATGACAGTGTTGCATGTTAAGTGTTATAATCACCGTTTTTTTACAGTTTATGTATGTTTTTTAATTTACAGTACTTATCTGTTTTTTTACATAAACTGTAAAAAAACGGTAATTTTCTGGAAACGGGGGCGCCAGAAAATTGCCGTTTTTTTACAGTTTATGTATGTTTTTAAATTGACAGTACTTATCTGTTTTTTTACAGTAATTTTCTGGCGCCCCCATTTCCAGAAAATTACCGTTTTTTTACACTTTTTTTTTTTACAGTGTAGGGAGGGGTTGGTCCATTTTTGGCTTTGCAAACAAGCATCAAGGTTTTAGATCTGAAGTATGCAGCTACTGGAAGGCAGTAAAGAGAATGCAGCACTGGAGTGACATGTGAACTTGGGGAGATTGAAGACCAGTCGTGCTGCTGCATTCTGGATCAGTTGTAGAGGTCTGATGACTCATAGAGAAAGATCCATAAGTAAGCAGTTGCAGTAGTCCAGCTTTGAGATGATGAGAGACTGTACAAGCACCTGGGTAGCTTCCTGTGAAAGAAAGGGTCGTATTCTCTGTATGTTGCAGAGAAGAAATCTGCAGGATCTGGTCATTGGCCTCTCAGAAGTGAAAAGCTGAAGTCTGCCTGTTAAAAAGTTGCAGACAAAATCCAAAGTTAGCTGCTGTTAATTTTGTGCCAATAACATTACAAATATTATAGTTCTTATGAGCTGAAATATTTACCATGATTTGGTATAAATGATAAGTCTTTGAATCATCATTTACTTGGTTAGATTCTGAATCTTTGCAGGTAGAAAATGTATTGATATTGAAATTACTACTCAAAGTTCATCCTTGGAAAACAATTGATGTCTAGGGGTACAAGTGTGCAGGTTAACAAAGCTCTTTTTCAAAGAGACAAAAATGTGATACGTTCACCTTATCGGAGTCTCTTTGAAAACCCACAGAGCTTTGTTAAGCTTTGTTGCGTTTTCTTGAACGTGTTCTTCACTTTCCATCTCGGTTAGGAGTAGATTTTCTTTCTCAATAAACCAATAAAGATGTTAATGAAGATCATTTGGACACTCTTCAAGTTGTAGTGTATTTATTTCTCAATTTTCACTACACAGCAGCAGCAGGACAAATGAACAGCAGTCCGCCTTTTTAACAGATGAATACGCACAAAAAAAAAAACTTTATTTTCTGTAGTGTCCTTACGTGTCAAAATAAAAGTGCTTAATAAGATGGGACTATATTGCATACAAGTGGAGACATTATTGTCTGACAAGAACAATAATAAAATAACCATAAATAATACACTTAATAATAATAATAATAATCTTTATTTGTATAGCACCTTTCATACATACATGTAACTCAAAGTGCTTTACAGTATAAATAAAAGAAACATTAAAAGGAGATAAGACAAAGACAAAAAGACAAAAGAAAATGTTAAAAGAAATTAAAGATAAAAATATTAAAATAACATAAAAAGTAAAAAAGTGAAGTAAGTAAGATAATAAAAAGTAAAGTAAATAAGATAAAACTATTAAGATAGAGTTTCTTAACTAAAAGCGGATCTAAACAGGAATGTTTTGAGACTGCTCTTAAAACTATGCAAGGATGAAATGCCTCTGAGCTCTTCAGGAAGAGAATTCCAGAGCTTTGGGCCATAGTGGCTAAAAGCACCCTCGCCAATCTTTAATCGGCTTTTAGGAATCACCAGTAGATTACTGTTTGAAGACCTGAGAGACCTTACTGGAACATATCTAACCATCATTTCACTTAGGTAAAGAGGGGCAAGACCATGAAGACATTTAAAAACCATGACTAGAACCTTAAAATCTATTCTAAAGCTGACAGGTAACCAGTGCAGTGAGTGGAGTGCAGGTGTAATATGATCTCTCTTTCTCCTGCGGGTCAGAACCCTTGCAGCCGCGTTCTGAACTCGCTGTAGGTGCGAAATAGAGCTCTTTGGAAGAGCAGATAGAACAGCGTTACAATAATCTAGCCTTGATGTGATAAATGCATGGACAAGTTTTTCACTGTCAGCAGGAGAGAGCATATGTAGTCATGATGTGTGATTTGAAGCTGAGCTCATTATCAAAGGTGACGCACTTATGAGAACATAACCTAACACCCCCCCTTGTTCTCATCTTTACAATCCCATACATACAATTTACTGTAACTAATTTCCAAACAGGATATTCTTAAACTGAAGGATCCTAACTTTTGTTACAGATTTTGTCAGTATGTCTGCGACCATGTTTTCTGTAGGACAGTACTTAATATTTATTTTTCCTGTCCTCAACACATCACGGATAAAGTGGTATTTCACATCAATGTGTTTGCACCTTGACCTATGCACTGGATTTTTGCTCAGTGCTATTGCTCCTTGATTGTCACCATAAATTGTTGTACAGTTGTACACATTTGAATCCAAGTCATTCATTAGCTGCATTAGGTATAAGCTTTCCTGAGTTGTGTTTGCTAAACCGATATATTCAGCCTCACAAGTCGACAGTGCCACTGTCGGTTGTTTCTTCCAAGAAATAGCAGGACCTTGTTTTGTCAAGCTAAAGCAGTATCCAGTGGTACTACGTCTGTCCTCTACTGAGGATGCCCAGTCAGAATCACTGAATGCTAACAGACTTAAGCTTTCATCTGATTTCTTGAAACACAGCTCGTAGTGGGTACCTTTCAAGTATCTTAGAACATGTTTGGCTGCTACTAAGTCCTGTACTCTAGGTCTTGCTAAGGATTGTGACAGTTTGCTGAAAATCCAGCTGATGTCAGGTCTGGTGCAAGTCATTGCATAGATCAAGCTTCCAATAATTTCTCTGTAATCTTTGGGATTTTCTATTTTTTGTTATACTCCATTTTTAACTCATTTGGTGTAGCCCTAGGCTTACAGTCAGACATCCCAAATCTTTCCAGCATTTTTACAATGTACTTTTCTTGGCTCATTTTAATTTCTCTTTCTTTCTGTTCAAACTGTATACCCAGAAAATTTGATATTTGTCCAAGGTCTTTCATGTTGAATTGGGATTTCATTGTTTCCTTAAACCTGTTCAGCTGATTCTCACTGCTTGCTGCAATGATCAAGTCGTCTACCCAGATGATCACTATGATTTTGTCATTTTAAATTTGTTTCTTATACACACAGTGATCGACCTGATTTCTCTCAAAATTATTCTGTTCTAGATGGTCGTTTAAGAGTTTGTACCAATTCCTCCCAGATTGTTTGAGGCCATATAGGGACTTTTTTAATTTGCACACTAATTTTCCATCTGTTTTTGATAACTCTTCGAAACCCTCTGGTTGATCCAAGTATATCTCTTCTTCAATGGGGGCATGTAAATATGCTGTTTTCACATCCATCTGATGTACAGACAAATCATTCTGTACAGCTATCTGCATTAGTGCGCGCACTGAAGTGAGGTTTGCTGTAGGAGCAAATGTTTCATGGTAGTCTATTCCTTCTGTTTGTTTGTACCCTTTTGCAACATATCTAGCTTTGAAAATTTTGCCTGTATCTGCATTTTCCTTTAAAGCGTAGACCCACCTTCCCCCTACTGTGTTTTTGTGCTTTGGCAATGTCACCAGTTCAAATGTGTCATTTTCTTTGAGTGAGGACATCTCTTCCTTCATAGCCTGTTCCCACCTAGAAGCTTCAGGTGACATGATCGCTTCCCTATATGTTTGAGGGAGTCCAAACACTGCCCTGTAACAAGAATCAACATTTGTAATGGTCATTTTATCTTTGGAGCATGTTACATAATCTTCCAAGTATCTTGGGGCTCTCCTTTCCCTTTCTGAATGGTGTCTTTGTTGTGTTTCTGTTGATGTCCCTGCAGTATTTTCATCATTGTCATTCATTTCTGTCTCTGTGTGGTCATCCTCTTTTGATTCGTTTTTGTCACTTGTTTTTGGGATCTCACTATCTTCATCTATGACCTGGCTCTCACTTTGGGATTTCTCATTTTTGTTTTCACTATCACATATTCTCTCTGTGTGTTTTTGGAGTTCATAGTCATCATCATCAGTTTGGGTCTGTTGTTCCACACTGTTCTTTGTGATGAACTTCACCAATGTGTTTTGAGATCTTTCTGGTTTGAGGGTTGTAAACCAGATACGCAGGACTGTTCCTGCTATAGCCTACAAATATTCCCTTGTCACCTCTTGAATCCAATTTGCTATGGTCATGTCTGTATGCATAGCAGTCAGACCCAAAAATCCACATTTTTGAAAGGTCTGGTTTCTTTCCTGTTAACATGAAGTATGGGGTATTTTGTGTTCTGTCACTAAAACACCGATTTCGAATGTGTGCTGCAGTTTGGACGGCGTAAGGCCAGAGTGTTTTTGGTAACCCCTTCTCTAGTAGAAGGCACCTTCCCATTTCAAAAATGGTTCGCCATTGTCTCTCGGCTGTACCATTCTGATGCGGGGAGTAAGGCGATGACGTCTCATGCCTTATCCCTCTCCCTCGCAGTAGTGACTGGAATTCATTTCCTGTGTACTCCGTGCTGTTATCCGATCTATATACCATAGGGTGCTGTGTCTGCAAGGAATTTTTCTGTGGCTACAGTAGTGTCACTTTTATTCTTAAGGAAGTAAACAGACACGGCACCAGAAAAGTCTGTGAACGACACTGCATATTTGAACCCCTCATGAGACGTTGGCTCAATGGGGCCAGCTAAATCTGTGTGCACAAGCTCTAGAATTTTAGTAGCTTTTGAATCAGGCTTCCTATTTCTAGTGTTTGTGAATTTTCCCTCAGTGCATACATTACAGTCTAGCTTCTTATTACCAGTGATTTTCATACCTTCTACCACTTTAGGTAATTTTAGCACATCATCAACATTGCAGTGCCCCATTATTTCATGCCACGTCTTAACATCACAAGCTAGATTGACCTTATCTGGAGACATCATATCATTAACAGAGGCACTGACATGGTGTTTGAGGTGGTTTACCGTTTTCAAGTAGTACAGCCGCTCATGCACTTCAATGTTGAACACTCTTCCATTCCTGTTTATCAGTTCATTCTGTCCCTCTTTGAAGATCACCTTGGCCCCATCATTGGTAGCTGCTTGCACAGAGATGATACTCTGGGGGTATGTTGGTATGAACAGGGCCTTCTTCAGGGTGACTGTGACGCCTCTTCCTCGCACGTCCTGCAGCAGCACCTCTGCGTCTCCTCTCCTCAATGCGACGTTGTTCATTCTAGTTCCATCAGCCAGTTCCATGTAGTGGGAGCTTGGGTTGAAGTCCTCTTCGAGTTGTGTGAAACAGTTTATGTCTGTTAGGATGTGGGAGGTTGCTCCACAGTCCACCATCAGTCCATGTTTCTTGATGTTCTCTGGAAAGGTTGTGTGACTGACAGTAAACACAAAAGTTTGTTCTTCTTTGTCAGGTTTTTGTCTTTCAGCTGTTTGTTTCGCATCATCTTTGTGTTGGTCTCTATTTCTGCACGTCTCGTCACTGTGTATAGAACTTTTATGGTAACTACACCAGTTGTTACGGTCCTGTCTTTCTGCTGTTTGTTTCGCCTTGTCTTTGAATTTCTCCCTTCTTCTGCAGGTCTCGTCACTGTGCGTTGAACTCTTGTAGTAGCTGCACCACTTTGACGCCCCTTTCTGTCGGCAGTCACGAGCTACGTGACCTCGGTTTCCACATCCATAGCAGGTGACGGTGGAGACGTCCACTTTCATCACGTTGTCAGCTTTAGTTTTACCGTCAAATTTTTCAGTTTCTTCGTAGCTTTGTAGTTTGCTTTTGAACTGTGTAAACGTGATTTGTTCACTACTCTGTGCTATAAGGTTTGTAGGATTCTGGCAAGCCCTTTAGAATCATTGCTATAATTAGTCCATCACTGATAACTTCTTTCGCATTTCTTAGGGAAGTCACTGTTTTCTCAGCTCTGATGATATAGTCTGTCACCGTCTCGTTGTCAGCTTTCTTTAACGAGGTTAATTCCGTGTACAGGGCTATGATTCTGGGCTTACCTTCGCTGGCGTAATGACCCCGTAGTATCTGTAGAGCCTTTCTGCCGTTATCTGTAGCATCGTGCATGACGAGAGATAAACTCTTATCGTTAAGAAACTGAATCAATTCAGCGTAATATTCTTCATTCTTTTCTTCGTCAACATTTTCTTCTTTGGACAGTATGATTTTTTTCAAGCCTAGCATCCTTAAATGTCCAAGGAATTTTACTTCCCACAGTTCGTATTTGTTTTCGTCTCCGTTGAAAACTAACCTTTCCCATTTCCCGCCTGTTGATTTGGGTCGCCTGGGCCCATAACCTGTTGCGTTTTCTTGAACGTGTTCTTCACTTTCCATCTCGGTTAGGAGTAGATTTTTTTTCTCAATAAACCAATAAAGATGTTAATGAAGATCATTTGGACACTCTTCAAGTTGTAGTGTATTTATTTCTCAATTTTCACTACACAGCAGCAGCAGGACAAATGAACAGCAGTCCGCCTTTTTAACAGATGAATACGCACAAAAAAAAAACTTTATTTTCTGTAGTGTCCTTACGTGTCAAAATAAAAGTGCTTAATAAGATGGGACTATATTGCATACAAGTGGAGACATTATTGTCTGACAAGAACAATAATAAAATAACCATAAATAATACACTTATGAGAACATAACCTAACAAGCTTATACATCTGGACATCAGTTTTCATCCAAGAATGAAAACTGCAAAGCCATTTCAAAAAGGGATCAGACTTCTCTGTTATGTTGAATCATGACAATGATATCTTGGAAAACACATAAACAGTGAAGAGGGATTCAGGAGGTGGCAGATCCTGAAGATCCAGTGTAGTGGTGCAGCAGGGAGAGTCACTCACCTCAACATAATGGCCAGATTGATTTGTACTGTGAGCTAGGCTGTGATGCTCCTGCTCTGGGCTGTGTTGCGCTCCTGCTCTGGGCTGTGTTGCGCTCCTGCTCTGGGCTGTGGCGCTCCTGCTCTGGGCTGTGTGGCACTCCTGCTCTGGGCTGTGTTGCGCTCCTGCTCTGGGCTGTGGCGTGCTCCTGCTCTGGGCTGTGATGCTCCTGCTCTGGGCTGTGTTGCGCTCCTGCTCTGTACAGTAAACAAAATGTAGGCCAAACTGGTGCATATTATTTTTTTGCTTTACATATTTAACATATGAGAAAGCATATTTATTCCCTAAGGGTTAAAATGCAATGGACAAAATCTTCACAATGATCCCAATAATGGTGTTTTAATTTTTTACACAAACCATACCTCGTCTCCTTCACCCTTTCTTTTTCAGTGCAGATCTGCATTAGCTTAACTGAGAAGTGGTCCAGCAGCAACATGAATTTTAATTGCATAGGATTTTCTCCATTATTCTGGAAAGGTTTCGACAAAAAAATGCTGCAGTTTTAAGTCTATTCATATTCATTACATATTGTAACGGTGTCGAGTCAGAAGGACCAGAATGAGTCATGACACCAATGTTAGCGAACTGTTATTTTATAAGCAACACGCTAAAAGCATAAACAAGTGCCAAATACAGTGATTCTAAGGGGGAAAGGGAGGGGAACACTAACACACATACAACACACATCCAGGGAAACAGGGAACTCACCGCGGGGCCTGCTGGGAGGCCTGAAGTCTCCACCCCTCGACGATGCCCATTGGCGGACGGTACAATATTCAGCCACGCAGAACGTGATGGAGGCGGATTTTTAAAAAACCCCATTAATGTCTGCCTCCCAAAATCCAGATCCAGTGCTAAAAATGTAGAAATTTTGTCAACTACAACATGCGACATCAGTGGCATATGGAGAAAGCTGAACTGTTAAGCACATTGATTTGTACATCATTTAATGTGAATATTAATCATTAGCGATAAAATAGTCGGCGACGTTCCTAGCAAATTCGACTTAACGTTACTTCAGAAAATGCTCAACTATTTCAAGGTTCACCTCACATTAAAACCAATTCAAAATGAGACCAAGACTGAATTTGAGTAACTAGCTATGTTGCTATATTTAGTTATGTTAGCATATGTGAGCAACTATGTGAGCATTTTCAATTGCAGAAATTATTTTCTTTTTCGTCAAATCAATTACCATCACGTTCTGTGGCAAATTACAGTTTTTGACGACTGCTAACGTGTGTTTGTCCAATCTGTAGTCACATTTTCAAAACTCCAAACACAGTGAACACAACATCAGTTTTCAGTGGCTATACTATTAGTTCAATTCATGTTGTTATGGCACAAAATGCAGTCATTTTACATGTTTTTATAATGCTTAAATTTTCTATACACACAAGGTTATCCAATAACAAAAATCTGGATCGTTTTTGTCTTATTTACAATTGCTTGTACACAGCATGCCAAAAATGAAAACCTAAGGTTCAAAACCTTAAATATCGTATAAAATGCCAAGTTCTGCAAAAACAAAGGCAGCTGAAAAGTTATTACTGTTGTACACATTTTTTGCACATATAGATCAAAGAAATAAAATGAAGTACAGTAATATACTGGGTCAGAGAGGAGCAAATATAACAATTTGTCCTGCAATCTCAAGTGCTGGTTTGGTCCTTCACAAATGCCAGATTGGTCCCTATAACAGTGACCTCCTTCTTTCGTTTTTGAATGAACTCTACCAACAACTGGTTCCAGAAGCAGAAAGGGAACAGGTGGGAGGAAACACGAGGACATTTGTGATGGGACATGTAGCATTTTGTCATTCACATGTCATCACAAACTGGTTTATAGACCATCCAAGAGTGATGTCCCTTTTCCTCCCGCCCTACTCGCCTTTCCTCAACCCCACTAAGGAACTTTTTTCAGTCTGGAGGTGGAAGGTGTATGATCATCGGCCCCATGACCAAATGTCCCTGCTGCATGCAATGGATCCCGGCTGCAGAGACATTTCAGCTGAAGACTGCCAGGGGTGAATAAGACATACCAAGCTTTTCTTTCCCAGGTCCATGGCAAGGGCCAACATCAGATGTGATGTGGATGAAAACATGTGGCCAACGGCTGAAGGCCGTTTAGATTAGACCTAACAAGACGGTTCAGTTTTGTATTCTGTTTTTCCCCGTTGTGTGGCTTTTTTTCTATATGTGTATTTTTACACATATGGGACCATGGCTAATTATGTTTACAATTACGATAAATATTTTTGGGTTAGGCCACAATTTACAGTAATGTCCCTAATACAGTAAAATATACCCTTTACTGCAAAACTGTTACTGACTCCTTTTTTGTCTAATCTACATTCCATATAGTACCTAACAGTAAATATCACTCATTGTGTAGACAGTATGTTGCCAAAAATGCACACATTTGAAAAAAAAGTCCAAATGAAGCGGATTACAGTAAAAATGAACTGACTAAGAAAACAACAGATGTTACTGTAAAATGTCTGTTTGCTGGGAGAGAGTAAAATATTACATGTAATACTGTTTCTGTATTGCCATCAAATGTTAGTTTTTTTACAGTGGTTGTGCAGTGATTGACTATGTTCATCTCGAAAAGAGAATATGTGCTAGTGTTTGAAAGAATGATTGGATACTGAACCAGGTTTGCTGTGTTTTAACAAAGTTGTTTGCATTGTGAAATGCAGAGTTGTTATTTAGTTAAGAAAATGTGCTTTTGAACACGATAATAACTATTTGGCTATTTGTGTGAGGTCAATGTGTTGCTGTGTTTAGAGTTTTGACAATGTATCACAAGTATTGGGAAATGCACGTTAGCAGTCGTCAAAAACTGTAATATGTCCGGACCCTATATATTTTGATCTGTGTACATTTTTCTCCTGAACATCAATGGATCCTCTGAATTACAAAGACGCCTAACAATCAAAATACGAGTATTGCTACATGTAAGCTAATACTATGAAAACCACATTCATTTCTGACATTGAAAATCATGTTTAAACCAGCAGTGCCAAAAGACATTAGATAATACAAGTTAATAAGATTTTGATTACAATAACAGAGAAAAAACTTTTTTGTTCTTAGAGACATAAACCTTTATATAATCAACCGAATGTTTAATTGCAGATTTTACATAAATCTGTATATAATTTAAGAAAGCAGAAAAATACCGTATAAATAATACTGTATTTTTTCTGTAAAAAAATAAAATAAATAGACATTTTGTCAAATTACAAATAATAATTTGTCTGTAATTTTACAGTTTTGTATACAATTGGAAAAAATGTTAAAATACATTTAAATATTTAGTTATTTTCCATAAAATTAGGATTTTTTTTTTACAGTGTATTTCAGTATCGATCCGCACATCACTACCGTTAAGATTACTCTGCTTGCCCTTGTCCTAGCTCCCCTCCTTTTTGTCGGTTCATTGGTTTTCTGTTTCCCTGCCTTCCAATATTTGTAATACTTTCTTTTTGGTTTCCTGATATTTAGTTCTCCTGTGTGTGGTTTACTCATGCTCCGTGTGTTTGTTCTGTTTCCTTCCCATTCACGTTGTACTTGCTATCTTTTGTATTACTCATGGTTCTCGTCTGTCTTAAGTATATTGGTTAGCGTTTCTATGTTCTGTTATATTTATCTTGCTGTCGTATGTGTATTCCTTTATGTTTATGCTCCCTCGTACTTGGTCATCCACTCCTGTCACTTCAATAAAACATGAAAAGTCCTGTGACTGTGTCACACCTGCCTTGTTACATTGTCTTATTACGTCTTATTGCCAAAAGGAGGTTGTACAAAGTACTAACACCAGGGGTTTTTGCATCATTGTTGTATATTATTTAAAAAAAGAATTTATTAGAAGCCAAAGAACACTTCTTAACAAGGGGTGTCAATAATTATGGATAGCTCTGTTGTCACGCTACAGCCCCAGATCCCAGATGGGGCATGTGTCTACGTAGTCCTGGTCCGTATATCTACATTGGGCGGTGTGGCTGGGGGTGTGTGTGTGTGTTCTCTCATGTCTTTAGTCTCATGTGTTTCACGCGGTGCTTGTTAGACTGTGTGAATAAAGCGTGTGTGTGTGTAGCGTTCTGTACTCGTCTTTGTTAGAGTCTTACACAAATACGTGTTGTGTTTAATGTGCGCTATCAGCGCTAGTCACTCAAATAAAGTAACGTCAGTGTTGCACCGTGAACACTGACTCGTTCTTCAGCCTGCACTCGGCGCTACACCTGTATAATGATATGAAATGTCTAAACAGCACTTTATTCATTTGGGACACGACTTCAGTCATTACACAATAAATAAGATTTCACATTTAAATTCGGAATAACATGATTGAAATATGAACACACAAATCAGATTCCTGGAAAAGCATGGGCCCTGCTACAATTTACTCCATGGATCTGCACAAAATAATGGCAAAGTTAATAAATTAGAAGAGCACATTTCTGGGTGTGGACATCAAGAGGCATTCAAAAGGGTTTTTAAGAATATGCATGTGACGCTCTGAGAATGTCGTGGGCGAGGGATGGGACGTCAAGCAAGCACAGTGCAGGATGACAAACATGCATCAAAAATGAATGTGAAACACAAAACACATCAGGTCACGCGAGCATGAAATATGAACAAGGAACATGAACATGATAAACAACGACAAACATCCAAAGCAACAAGCATGAGGATTTAAATACATACATGAGGGGAAAACAAGAGAGCAGTCTAACAAGTGGTGTGGCAACACATGACAATGTGCACAATGATGACAACAAAGCCTCAGCAATCTGACATATGTGCAGTTTCTCAATATCATATTTCATGTCTACATTGTATTTCCATTCCACTCAGCAACATATTCTATATTTGTATTTTTAATCATATATTCCCATATTTTTCTATTTTGATATGCTTTAAATCTATCTATCTGTCTGCTTCTGACTGGACTTTAATGATGTTATTTGTATCGCAAGTCAGATGTTTATGGATCACCTGCCAGGTGTCGGGTGGCTCTCGGGCATATGGGGAGCTGGGGCCTTGCTGCTGGCCCGTGATGGGGAGGGGGCATCCTGGGGGTCGGCTCTGTTTTTTCTGGTTCCCCTGGGCCTACGCTTCGTGGTTGGGGGGGGCGTTGCTGTCCGGAGTCTCCCTCTCCCAGCCGCTGGGGGGGGCATGCGGGGGTTGCTGGGAAGTGCGGCCTTGGGACTTCACTGCTCCTGGAGGGGCCGCAGGCGGCCAGGATTCCCTGGTTTTTCTCTGCCTGCCTCTGGCCTCTGGGCGAATGTTGTCACAGCTTTCTACCCTCGCTATTAAGTGCATTCATCCTCTGTTGCACTTACATAAACACACACACTCACACATACACATGCATCACAGTCATTTTTTGTGTAGTATTTGCCAAGTGCTATATGTCTCAGGTACACTTTCTGCTCTTCTTTCAGGAGCAGCAGTTGAACCAATGCAGTGATCATTTGTGTTGTGTTCTTTTTGCCCTTGTCTTTTCCCTTTTTACTTTCTCTCCCCCTCTTTTCTCTCCTCTCTTGTATGGTCCACCTAACCCCAATTATTTCCATCACTATTGTACTGTAATAAACTGATTATTTTCATTTGATCCTTACATAAAAACAAAGTTGTCCTCCAAAGATGGGGGGTGGAATTGGGCTAAAAAATAAAAAATAAAAATAAGACGTTACCTTTTTTCCAATCTTCTGTTGTCCAATTTTGGTGAGCCTGTGTGAATTGTAGCCTCAGTTTCCTGTTCTTAGCTGAGAGGTTGGCACCTGGTGTGGTCTTCTGCTACTGCAGCCCATCCTCCATAAAGTTCGACATGTTGTGCATTCAGAGATGCTCTTCTGCATGCCTCAGTTGTAACAGCTGGTTACTTGAGTTACTGTTGCCATTCTACCAGCTCGAACCAGTCTCGCAATTCTCTTCTGATCTCTGGCATCAACAAGGCATTTGTGCCCACAGAACTGCCACTCACTGGATTTTTTTTTTCTTTTTCGGACCATTCTTTGTAAACCCTAGAGATGGCTGTGCGTGAAAATCCCAGATCAGCAGTTTCTGAAATACTCATAATTCCCCATTCTGATGCTTGGTTTGAACAACAGCAGATCCTTTTGGCCATCTCTATTAACTTTTAGCTTTGTAGTAGCACAGTCTTAACTTACTGAGCCTGAAATATTGAATGCAGTGGGATGGGTGGAACCAAACTGAGTGGTGCAATATATCTTTTGTGCAATAAGTCTGGTGTAAGAGGCCATGTATCTGCTTGTTTAGGTAGCATTGTCTCTGAATTTAGTGTCAATGGCCCTTTGAAATACTTCCACACCTTTCAGAGCTTGTGATTCAATTCAGTGAAAAAGAGGATGATGCATTTAGTTAACAGTGTTCTACATGTAGATATTTTACTTAAATAGCTTACATTGGGTTATATGAATAGGTTCACAGCTATTCCACATGCTCATGTAGATGAAGACATGGAGAGATGTAAACATGAGAAAAACAGAGCAAACAAGACAAACAGAATAAACAGAAACCAAGCACAATTCAAAAATGAAGAAAAACAACTACAAAGGATTAAAACTTGCACAATAGCAGTGCTACTGAGAGGAAAACACAGGCTCATGACACACGGGCTACTGCTTTGACCTCATCTGGTACTGAAAACCAGTTACTGGAATTCCAGTTTCCACATCTGAAAATGGTACTGCAGTAATCATTATTTCATAAGGTCAGCATTTACAGTGAGGAAAATAAGTATTTGAACACCCTGCGACTTTGCAAGTTCTCCCACTTAGAAATCATGGAGGAGTCTGAAATTCTCATCTTAGGTGCATGTGAGAGAAATAAAAAAAATCTGGAAATCACAATGTATGATTTTTAAATCATTTTATTTGTGTACTGCTCCAAATAAGTATTTGAACACCTGCCAATCAGCAAAAATTTTGGCCCTTCAATCACTGTTAGTCCGCCCCTAAAAAGTCCACCTCCACTCCACTTATTATGGAGTTAACTGTTTGAGGTTGTTAGCTGCATAAAGAAACCTGTCCACTGCACACAATCAGTAAGACTCCAACTACTAACATGGCTAAGGACTACAGGGTAATTGCCAAGCAGCTTGATGAAAAAAGATCAACTGTTGGAGCAATTATAAAAAAATGGAAGAAGCTAAACATGACTGTCAATCTCCCATGGACTGGGGCTCCATGCAAGATCTCACCTCGTGGCTTAGCAATGATCCTAAGAAAGGTGTTACGACCCAGATGAACCCGGCTCGCTACACAGGGTCACAACAAGAAATCAGAATAAATGTTGGGTGACACTGAAATGATGTCTTGGCTATTTTGCCATTCATTTATTTGTGTTATATATATTTAAAAGGGTGTATATATATATATATATATATATATATATATATATATATATATATATAAAAGGGTGTATATTGGAACCCTGATTCTTTTAAACTTTATTGGCATAATGTCTTTGAGTTGTCTTGTATCCGATAATTTTAATAACAGTAATAAATAAATAAATAAATATTCATGCCTATACGCCTGTTTTTACCATATTGTGTCTTGATTGTGTTAACAGAATCTTTAGGTTACAGCATTTTCTCAGAATATTAATAGAAATGTAGTTTTTTTTTCATCATAACAATTAAATAATTAATAAATAAGTCAGGTAAAGATTAATCATTAAATATTCATTTGTTCATTTATTTTGAATATTATAATGTCATGTCCATACTATAAAGTGACTACATTTAAATTTATTAGAATTTGTAGTGAAATATGTTATGGTTATTTATACAGAAGAATCTCTCCATCGATCACAGACTTTTCTTCATTTAGCTTTAACCCATTTGTGCAGTCAGAACACACACACACACTAGTGATTACTAGGGGGCTGTGGATCACACGTGCCCAGAGCCCTATGTAACAGAGTTAAAATGAAAGTAGGATAAACACCTGTGTGAATTCTGTCAAAATGAATATATGTATAGTTAGTTAATAAGTTATTGTTCCCATTTTATTTGCATATGTATATAAGAACTACAATACCCTGTGTCCATAATAACTTAGAGGTTCCGGTTCTATTGTCTATTCTATCTAGTCTTCGCGCGCTCCCTGCTTCAGTTGAACGGATGTTCTGCTGTAGGTAGGTCAAGCAGAGAGCGCTCCGGTGTTAAAGATTTATTTTTAATATATATATATATATATATATATACACACAATACATATACTTGATCTATCAATGAGTTGTAATACTCTTCAGGGTCACAATTATTTCCCTGTTTGATATTCATTCACCACATTTGATGCGCTATTTTACGACGCCATGAGACGTTATTAGCGTAAAAACCCGCGCTATATATGCTAAGCAGCGGTGTGAGTTTTACAGCAAGCTAATTTCTTATGAATGTCGAATCGCACAATCACTGAAATGTCTTGTGAATGTAGGAATGATATGGTTAGTTTTTTTTTTGATGTAATAATCACTATACGATCACAGTTTTCTGTTATTCTGGTTTTATTTTCTTGTCAACTTTATTAATTTTTTGTATGAATGTCTGTATGAGCTTTGATGATAATTATCATACAGATTAACTCAGTTGAACGGATGTTCTGCTGTAGATGTTCTGCTGGCAATAAAGTCGGAGAAAGAAGCTGACCAGAGCCTGTCGTCTGAGTTTAAGCTGCACAAGACACACATCGTTACACTGGTGCCGTGACTCGTGACCAGTTCGCCAAGATCAGCTCATCGCCGATCGCCGAGGGAGCTGCTGAAGAAGTGTGCAGTGGTTAGAACTCATTGCCGGTGGAGAGGCTTACGTGATTATTTTCTACTTTATGTGTATTGTTCTGTTCTGTATCGTTTACTGCCAGTAATTGATTAATCAATTGTTTTTTTGCTCATTCATTACAAGTAATATTATGGCTCAGAAAATTAACGACAGTGAATTTGATGAGGGCGTTAATGTCTCTGTAAACGGAAATCGAGGTGTTAAGTTAAGTGAGCATATGGGTCATGAGTTTCAGTCAACGTTGGGCCTTGGTAGGGGCAGAGGGCGTGGCTTTAGCCCGGGGTGGTCTCCTATGGGGCAGTACCTGAGAGATAATCCACAGACTTCCACTCCAGTAAGTGACAGTGTTAGTCTGCAGAATTTAGCTGACTTGGTAGGTCAGTTGGGAATGCAGATAGGAGACTCAATTGCAGCTAGGTTAATGGCAACTGGACTTTTGGACAAAGACGCTGAACCTGACCTATCTAAGACTAGTACACAGCCCAGCTCTGTTGAACGGGATGCATCTCGAGTGACTGTGCATGTCAAAACCGGATACGAACCTGTCGTATTTAGAGGAGACGGTAGCGACAAATATTCAGTCAAGGAATGGGTTGACATAACGAAAACGTGTCTGAAAAAGCAAAACTGTGAGTTGAGCGCACAAGCTGAAGAAATTCTGAGTAGGCTGATGGGTAAAGCTAAGGATGTAGTAAAAATCGCTTTGCGGAGCGACGAGTCGATAGATGTGGCGCAAGATCCTGAAGTCATATATGACATCCTTATAAGCTACTTTAGTGAGCCTTCATCGTCTCTTCCCCTAGCAGACTTTTACACCACTGTGCCCAGACATCAGGAAAACCCTGTAGACTACTGGATCAGGCTCAATAAGGCTGCTGATACAGCTGATGAGGGGTTACGACGTCAAGGACGGAAAATGGAAAATATCAGAGATGAGGTGGCTCGCATGTTCGTGAAACATTGCCCAGATCCGGGCCTGTCATGCATTTTTAGATGTAAGCCAGTCGGGGAATGGACGTCAAGGGACATTCAAGTGCGAATAAATGAGTTTCAGAGGGAATCGAGGGCTTCAGCGAAGTCTAGCGTACACGCAAGCTTTAGGAGTCACCCTACCGCAGTCATGGCGGAGGAATCATGTCAGGTGCCAGGTGCCATGGCTCTGCCCGTAGCTGGGAGTCAGTCTATTTGCTCTACTAGTCCCTCTCAGGTTCCATACTCGCCACAGTCTGCTGCTGCTTACCCTACATCAGCTCAATGTAAACCTCTAGTTCAACACGCCCAATCAGCGCCTGTGGCACATAACAACCACAAGGCCGACGACAGTGTTTTGAGCCGTATGATGGGTATGTTAGAAGAGGTACTGTTGAAGGTGGAACAGCGCGGTACAGCCTCACCTGTGCATCAGCGGATAGGACATCAAAAATTGGACACGACCCCATGTAAAGTTTGTAATGAGAGAAGTCATTCTACTCTGTCACATTGCAAGTCTGATCATCTGTGCTTTAACTGTCTAGCTCCTGGCCACTCCAGACAGCGATGCCCGAACAGGTCTTCCTTGCGACTGAAGCCTGATCAGGGAAACTAGATGACCTGTATTTAGCGGGAGGCAGTACAGGTCTGGATGTATACTCCCACACAGATGTGATTGAAGCCATTGATTCAGTATGTGCAGACGACAACACGCATGTGAGTGGAAGTGAGGCTATTGTATATCAGAACACCACTATAGTGGGCCAAAACGACAGTTTGTTTTACACACCTGTGAGAGTCAGTGGAACGGTGACACTGGGTGCCATGTTAGATAGCGGTTCAATGGCATGTACAATGAATGAAGCTGCCGAACGCTCTCTCCTTGTTGCTGGTGCCATAAGTGAGACTGACAGACTCTCTTCAGATGTCACGTTAGTAGGAGTCGGGGGTCGGCGCGTCCGTCCAAAATCAACCTTCAACGTTGAGATGGAAGTGTATGGCTGCAAAATTATTGTACCTACCTTGGTAGTAGAGGGACAGCATGACGAACTGATCCTAGGAACCAATGTTATTAAACACATTCTGCGGGAGTCAAAGAAATGTGGTGATTACTGGAGAGCTGTTTCCAAGCCATGCTGCTCGGACCCTGAAACAGAACAGTTTCTGTCCATGTTAGCTGGGTTAGACCGCTGGAGGGGAAATGAAATCCCAGATAAGATAGGCACAGTAAAGTGTAACTCTGCCACATTGCTGGAGCCTGGGCGTGAATACCTTGTGTGGGGTAAACTGCCGAAGTCCAATGTGATGTCGCCGGGCAGTGCAGTTATGACTGAGCCTACATCGTCTCGTTCGGCACCAAGGGGTATTATGGTCGCTAGAGTTGTGACACCACTGTGGAGAGATAGATGGGTTCCGCTGAAAATCATGAACATTTCTGATGAAGCTGTCCAGCTGAGACGTAATGCAAAACTGGCAGACATCTATCCCTGTATGGCTCTAGAGGATTTTGAGTCAACTAGCTGTCTTCAGAGTACCCACTCACGTATTTCACCTGTTGACCCTGAGACACGTGACAGTTCAGCCAGGGAGAAGATTGCATCTGTTGGCCTTGATGACTTGGATTTGAGTCTCTGTGACGTGTCAGAAAAATGCAGAAATGAAATGGCTGATTTGGTCCTTCGTTATGAAGACATATTCTCACGTCATCACCTGGACTGTGGAAAGGCGGAGGGGTTTGTCCACAGGATCCATCTTACTGACCAGAGGCCATTCAGACTGCCATTCCGGCGGGTTCCACCAAGTCAGTACCAGAAGCTGAGACAAGTTTTGAATGAGATGGAGCAGAAGGAGATCATTCAGAAGTCGACCAGTGAGTATGCGTCTCCTATTGTGCTCGTTTGGAAAAAAACTGGAGAGCTCCGCCTATGCACAGACTTTCGTTGGCTGAACAAGAGAACTGTTAAAGACGCACACCCGCTTCCCCACCAAGCAGATTGTCTGGCTGCGCTCGGTGGTAATTCCTTGTTCAGTACAATGGATTTAACCTCCGGCTTTTACAATATGCCGTTGCATGAGGACGACAGAAAATACTCTGCATTCACCACACCCATGGGCCTGTATGAGTATTGTCGTCTGCCACAAGGCCTCTGCAACAGTCCGGGGAGTTTCATGCGTATGATGACTGCTATCTTTGGAGACCAGAACTTCCTCAGTCTGCTGTGTTACCTCGATGATGTGCTGGTGTTCGCACCTGATGAGGAGACAGCTTTGGGACGCTTAGAAACAGTGTTCAGTAGATTGCGTGAGCATAATCTAAAGTTGGCCCCCAGGAAATGTCACTTTTTGAGAAGCTCAGTGAAGTTCCTGGGGCACATCATTGATGAACGAGGCGTATCTACGGACCCAAGTAAGGTGGAAAGTGTGTCTAGCATGTCCAAAGCAGACTTGATGGAAGCTGATGGTGTTACTCCTTGCCAAAAACGCATTAGGTCCTTCTTAGGCATGCTGAATTATTATCAGCATTTCATCCCCGATTACTCTGCCCTTGCTCGACCTCTCTTCTCACTCTTAGCAGGTCATGGGGGGAAATCAAAGCATCGCAAAATAGGCAGGAGTTCCCCAGTTAATCGCAAGCTGAGCCCTTCTGATTGGACTGACGAGCATGACTCTGCTGTCGAACGCCTTAAAACATCTCTTGTGAATTCAGCTGTGTTAGCTCATCCGGATTTCAGCAGACCTTTTCAGCTGTCTACTGATGCTTCGTTGGATGGTCTTGGAGCAGTTTTATCACAAGTCCAAGAGGGCGAGACAAGAGCTAGGCCAATAGCGTTTGCAAGCAAGTCCCTAACACGATCTCAGAGGAATTATCCAGCTCATAGATTAGAGTTTTTAGCACTTAAGTGGTCTATTTGCGATAAATTCAGTCATTGGTTGAAGGGTCATGACTTCACTGTATGGACTGATAATAATCCGCTTACGCATATAATGACCAAGCCTAAGTTGGATTGTTGCGAGCAGCGCTGGGTGTCCAAACTGGCGTGCTACTCCTTTGACATCAAGTATGTGCCAGGCCCGCGTAATGTGGTAGCTGATGCCCTTAGCCGCCAGCCGTTCGTTAGACCAAGTGTTGGCCTCAGGCTGCTCAACGAACCCTATGGCAAACTCCTCAGTGAAACCAAAAACATGTGTGGTAATGCAGTTGAAGAAGTGTTCAGATTGTCAACTGATACGACCACGGATACACAGTGCACACGTATGTGTTCTGAACAATACCATGTTCCGACCCTACACACCCACACGCAAACGGTGCATGTTTTGTCACAGACAGTTACTGCGGGTGAAGTTTCAGCAGTTCTGGAATCTCACACTGAATGGGAGTTAGGTGCTAGAACTCGTGCGTTAGAGATGGCGTGTCATCTGCCACAACACATCCCTGATATGGTGTATGACCTACCCGGTTACACAGACGGTGACCTACGTGATGCTCAACAGCAGGATAGAATTCTTTCACGGGTGCTATTTTATGTTGATAGGGGTCGTAGGCCCTCCAGGCGGGAGAGGTATAAGGAGCCGGCTGATGTGTTGAGATTTCTAAAGCATTGGGAGAAGCTAGTGTTGCGCAATGGCATCTTATTCAGGGATTCTCATGACAAAGTTTTGAAGGCCAAATGTCATCGATATGTTGTGCCTGAGTCTCTCAGAGCTGTCGTGTTGAAGGGAGTTCATGAGAACGCCGGTCATCAGGGCCAGACCAGGACTCTCAGCATTGTTAGGCAGAGATTTTTTTGGTTGCACTTGGATAGAGACGTTAGGGATCATGTGCGTCATTGCCATCGTTGTGTCGTAAGCAAGGTGCTGGAGCCTGATGGCAGGGCTCCATTGGAGAGTATCACCACCTCAAGACCACTTGAGCTTGTGTGTATTGACTTTTGGTCAGCTGAGGACTCGCGCAATAAATCTGTGGATGTTTTAGTTGTAACTGATCATTTCACCAGACTAGCGCAGGCTTTCGCTTGCAAGAATCAGTCAGCTAAACAAGTGGCTAGGACCCTCTGGGACAAATATTTCTGTGTTTATGGGTTCCCTGAGAGGATCCATAGTGATCAGGGCCCTAATTTTGAGAGTGATCTGTTTGCTGAGCTCCTTAGGTTATCGGGCATTAGGAAATCGCACACAACCCCTTACCACCCTATGGGGAATGGTTCAGTTGAACGCTTCAATAGGACATTAGGCAATATGATAAGAGCTCTGCCTTCAGAGGAGAAGATCAGCTGGCCCAAACGATTACAGACACTGACGTTCATGTACAATTGCACAATTCATGAAACTACTGGCTATGCTCCTTTTTACTTGATGTATGGCAGAATTCCCCGTCTTCCAGTGGATGTCCTGTTCCGGAATGTCTTAACTGACCATGATACATCAGACTATGACAAGTATGTGGCAGACCTCACTGAGGAACTCAAGAAAGCGATGTCACTTGCTCAGGAGCATGTGAGTAAAGAGCAGAACAGACAGGCTAGGCTGTATGACAAGAGAGTCAAAGGTGCTACACTTGAAGTTGGTGACCGAGTTCTCGTAGCCAATAAGAGAGAGAGAGGAAAACGTAAAGTTGCTGACAGATGGGAGTCGGTGGTCTACACAGTTATTGATAAAAATGCTGGAACACACACATACAAGATTCGTGACACTGTTACTGGCCTCGAGAGAATTGTCCATCGGAATCTCCTGATGTTGGTGAACTTCCTGCCTATCGGAGATGGACCAGAAGTGCCTTGTCCAGCACCATCCTTGTCTACTGAGCTTTCACTTGCTAGCGACGATAGTGATGCTGCGACTGATGGATCGTCATTCAGTGGAGAGGAAGCTCATTCGCCTCAGTCTGACAGATGCGTTGAGATCGATGGCTGTACTGATGCACCTCTTGTAACCCCTGATGTAACATTGCAGGTGAGGGATGTGCCTGATAGTCATGGAATGGAAGTTGTGAGCGTGTTACCGGTCCCTGCACAGACAGACACCACGGCAAGGACCAGAGAGTGGATTACGCAGATTCCTAGTGAGGGTCAGGTTTCAACATCTTGTGACGGTAACTGCACTGACCAACAACCTCATGCGTCTGATGACATGACTACTGACGGACCAACAAGCAGCACTGTCTCTGAAGACCTTTCCTCCGGGCGAGGCGGTAAAATTGCTTCTGGCTGTGACAGCTCACTTAATGCCGATTGATCTAGTGTTCATACAGGTCAGTCTGAATATTACAGTGACTCAGGTAACGCTGACAACGTTGTTCAGGGTTGGGATCTTGATACCCGACGCAGGACCAGAGTAGGACGTGTTGTTAGGCCCGTCAGTAGGTTACTGTACACTATGTCAAACCAGAAAATTGCTAGGGACTTCCAAAAGAATATTCGTTCTGCCTGCACTTCTGTTGTTCAAGCTCTTAAGAGTTGAATCAGTTGCATATTTTTGGTTTGTTTGTTTTGTTATGTTACATTGGTTTGGTTTCTTAAGCACTGTGGGTGTGTTTGTATGCATATGACATTACTGATTTAAGAAATTTTGTGATTTGAGTCTGTGTGGGGTGTACAAGGCACCCTACAGCCGGTAGATGGTTGGAGAGTCTGACGTCCCTCTCTTACCACTATATCCTAAATGGATACTGAGCAGTCGGTTTACTTGATTGTGTAACTCATATGATGGGAGTTATGTGATGCTGGTCTCACGTGCTTATTTTGTCAGAATTCAGTGGGGGTGGGTGTAACAGAGTTAAAATGAAAGTAGGATAAACACCTGTGTGAATTCTGTCAAAATGAATATATGTATAGTTAGTTAATAAGTTATTGTTCCCATTTTATTTGCATATGTATATAAGAACTACAATACCCTGTGTCCATAATAACTTAGAGGTTCCGGTTCTATTGTCTATTCTATCTAGTCTTCGCGCGTTCCCTGCTTCAGTTGAACGGATGTTCTGCTGTAGGTAGGTCAAGCAGAGAGCGCTCCGGTGTTAAAGATTTATTTTTAATATATATATATATATATATATACACACAATACATATACTTGATCTATCAATGAGTTGTAATACTCTTCAGGGTCACAATTATTTCCCTGTTTGATATTCATTCACCACATTTGATGCGCTATTTTACGACGCCATGAGACGTTATTAGCGTAAAAACCCGCGCTATATATGCTAAGCAGCGGTGTGAGTTTTACAGCAAGCTAATTTCTTATGAATGTCGAATCGCACAATCACTGAAATGTCTTGTGAATGTAGGAATGATATGGTTAGTTTTTTTTTGATGTAATAATCACTATACGATCACAGTTTTCTGTTATTCTGGTTTTATTTTCTTGTCAACTTTATTAATTTTTTGTATGAATGTCTGTATGAGCTTTGATGATAATTATCATACAGATTAACTCAGTTGAACGGATGTTCTGCTGTAGATGTTCTGCTGGCAATAAAGTCGGAGAAAGAAGCTGACCAGAGCCTGTCGTCTGAGTTTAAGCTGCACAAGACACACATCGTTACACCTATCCCTGCGCCCAGTGGAGCAGTTGGGGTTAGGTGCCTTGCTCAAGGGCACCTCAGTCATGGCCTCAGGTCTGGGAATTGAACCCACGACCCTCCGGTCACAAGACCAGTTCCAGGCCATCACTGTATATATATCATGGGTTAAAGCAAGAAATTTTCATTTGACTGAAAATTTTTCCTAGCAAAAGACAATGCCAGCAAAGTATATTTACAAAACAGCCTGTGTAAGGAGAGAAGAGAGAATCTATGAAGCGACAAAATGCAACACCTGAGCAATAACTGTACATAAATGTTTATATAATGGAGTTATCTGGGGGTCCTCTTCCAGAAAATTATTTAAAGATCAAGTCAAATTTAGTGAATCCTGATGAGTTTTAAAAGGTATGAAGCTCTCTTGTTTTTATCAAATTCACTATTGCAAAAACATAAGCCGTAAGATTACCTGCTTTAAGTAGGTATGTTACAAAAAATTTTATGTCCAAAAATGGCAAATTAAATCACACCACTGGATAGAGCTTTTAAATTCAAACAGAACAACACCTTCCATGTTAAATTGGTTTAGAAATAAAAAAGTTGACATTTTAAATGGAAGAAATGCGCCTTTTTTCTCTGACTGTATTAAAAGCAGAGGACAAACTTCGATTGGGGTGTAAAAATCACAATTGACAAAATTTGGCACATTTACTATATATATATATATATATATATATATATATATATATATATATATATATATTATTATAATAATAAATTTTATTTAAAGCACCTTTCATAAACACCCACGGACACTGTACAGATAAAATAAGAGAAAGGTCAGGTACAGCAGTAAATAATATAAAACAATTAAGAAATATAAAAAGCAGTCCGAAACAGGAGTGTTTTCAGTTCAGATTTGAAAGTCTTGAGTGAAGTGCAGGAACGCAGGGAAATGGGTAGAGAATTCCAAAGCTTTGGGAAAACAACGCTGAAGGCTCGTTCACCGAACCCTTGTAGCCGGACTGGAGGAACAACCAAGAGGTGAGCATCAGCGGAACGGAGAGAACGTGCAGGACAGTAGCGTGAAACTAGCAAGGACAGGTAAGCGGGGGCCAGGTTCTGTAGTGAACGGAAGACCAAGAGTAATGTCTTGTACTGAATGCGGTATTGGATGGGAAGCCAATGAAGCGATATCAGTTTTGGGGTGATGTGCTCAGATGATTTAGACCGTGTCAGGACCCTGGCAGCAGAATTCTGCACATGCTGGAGCTTCTTGATTTTACTGGCCAGCAGTCCAGCCAACAGAGCATTGCAGTAGTCCAGACGACTCGTAACAAAAGCATGAACAAGAGTTTCAGCCGCAGAGTCAGTGAGTGAAGGGCGGAGTTTAGCGATGTTTCTTAGATGGAAGAAAGCAGTTTTAGTAATGTTATTGATATGGGCTTCCAATGTGAGAGCTGAGTCCAAGATAACACCCAGATTACGGACAGTAGGTGATGTGGATGTAATAAATCCAGGAATTGAGATGGATGGTTGAACAAGTTTCCGAAGAGTGGGTGAGGAGGCAATGAGAATGGCCTCAGACTTGCTATTATATATATATATTTATATACATGAATCAACAATCAACAATACATTTTAATCAATAACTTCAGGCTGGGCCAAGACCAACATAACAAACAAAATCCCATAATCCCCCGTTTTAACTTAATTAACCTTACAAAAAGAAAACAAACAAAAATACATAAACCTTCCCTATCTCCCTATAAACTATAAACAGGAGAAAATGCCCCCAAAAGAATACGGCAACCCAGCCTTACAATTTTTAATTAATAACCCAAAATAAACAACCCCCAAAATCCACAATGATGTTCTTTATGCTCTATACACACAATTACAACAAATGGTTAGCTCTGTGGTCAGATGAGACCAAAATATAACTTTTTTGGTCTTAATTCCACTTGCATCATGCTTTGGGGGTGTTTTTTGCACATGAGACAGGAGAACTGCACTGCATTAAGGAGAGGATGACCGGGGCCATGTATTGCGAGATTTTGGGGAACAACCTCCTTCCCTCAGTTAGAGCACTGAAGATGGGTCGTGGCCAGGTCTGGAAGAATACACAATCATATATTTATTTACCAATATATATTGGGAGAGATGCGTCTGCACCGAGGTCCAGAAGACCTCCGAGCTACAGAGTATATGTTTCTAAGTTACATAGTGTCACGGTGAGGCGGCCCCCTACCGGCCGCCTCTGTCCACAGCGGCTGTTGTTGTTGTCTGGTGACGTCATGTGCGTCCCTCAGGTGGGCGGAGCCCGTGATCCGTCTCACCTGAGGGTCGTTTGTTTGCCTATATATGTCTTGTCTTTGTATCAGTTGACCGCTGGTCATTATATCCTTAATTTGGAGATAGTGCACGGGTTTTAGGTTTGCACACTTTCTATTAAACCATCCTTTTTCCCTGAGACTTGGCGTGATCACTTCCTTTTCGTTGCTCACCCCTGCCCGTCACACATAGGAAGTTACAGAATAGAGTTTTTTTTTTACAAGTCTCACCCCCCCCCCCTTCACAGTACAGGATGATTCTCTCTTATTATTCCAAGCTGCATGATCTAGCTGCAAGTGCACCGCGCAGTCAAGGCCACTGAAGTGGAGTCAAACTGGGATTAGAGTGAAAGACTCCTAACACACAGTATAATGAGCAAAACAACTTAATCAATCATATAGTTCTGTAGCACACACATTTGAATGCATCTGTCCCCGATCCTTACAGCACCTAACATGAAAATCTCAGACCCCTTCATGCTTTCTAAGTGGGAGAAAGTCACAGAGTGTTCAAAAACCTATTTTCCTCACTGTATGTAGCAAGGTCAAGGCTACACAAAATCATTATGTAATCATTATGTGACAAAAGAACCATTTTCTTTGTGAACTCAGGTGAAGGAGTAACCTGCATTTGACAATGTGTACACAAATCACATTCCAATTTGAAGAAAAGGCAATAAAAGTAATAAAAGCACCATTTTCAAAAAAAATCACACAAAGCATTCAAGTTATTCCTCACAAGGCAAACCTGTCCTTTCACAACACAACAATCGTTTTCAAATGTACAGAAAATCAAGGCATTTTCCCATAGTGCTGCTTGTACTGTTGAGGTAAGAGAGCTGGGGATTTGGGGGGTTAGAACTTTAATTTATCAGTCTGTTTATTTCCCTTCTCATGAACACACCTTAGTAAATGCTGTATGGAATGTATTGGCTTTTTTACCTAAAATTATTCATAGGGAAAACATGAAATGGCATCAAGAGGTTCCAAGGATAAAACATGGGAGATTGTTAATGCAAAACTATGCAGATCTTTCAGCTACCATGTTGCCATTGTTCAGTGTTCATGTGTGCCCTGAGGCATTGTATCTAGTTATCTGAAGAAGAAAAACAAGAAACAACAAGATGTATTACAGTGACATGATGGAACAATCCACTCACCTGCTGAATTCATGTTAAACAAGTTTCAGGTGCACACAGAAGTTGTAGTTTTAAGCAGTGAATTAGACAGCTTGGTTCTGGCAAACTCAATCAATATTAAACCTTCAAAACAACAACTTTAATGACTTTTAGAAGTAAGAAGTGCAAGTGGTGGCAGAGATTCTGCCAGTGCTGCCTGCTGAATTACTTATTTATCACATTACTTTTAATGCCATATGCGAGGAGGGGACATTAGTGTGGCCCTCTGTGTTGTTCTTGTTTCAATTTTGCATTTTGGAAAACCAAAATGTACTGCTAAGCAAACAAGAAATTGTGAGGTGGACTCTCACACAATGGACACGCACCCCATTTTAACTATATCTATTCGGTTCCCACTCTTACTAATCTCAGACAGTACTTACTACTTATGTGTACAACAATTTGCTTTTAGTTAATGCTTACTTGGTAATGTTGACTGTTTCTCCTGCAGGGTCTGAATAGCTTAAGAACAGGATACAAGCAGTAGGAGATAGGTGTGATTATGTATTTCAGGTCTTATGTAACCAAAAGTAAGACACACCAGGGTGGTGTGTCTGTAGTGCAAAGCTTCTGGTGATCCTGTGTTGGTAAGCCACACCGCACAAAATATAATACATTTTGGCAGAAATAGGGGGATTGCCTAAGAATGTTTTCAGGGCTAGCGAAGTCATGACCTGAGCACTGTACACTTTGATAATGAAAGTTAATTTAGCTGATTTAGTTTCATAATTTTATCTAATTTCATTGTCAATTAATCTCCATTTCAGTTTCTTAAACATTAACCATATGCACCTCCTCTATTATTTCTCATACACATAAAAATGTGTTACCATTGTTTGTATTTGTGTTATGAGATTGTTGGACACTTGGACTTGTTGTACCTGGCAGTCATGTATGTGTGTTTGAGCAATTACCAGTAAAACATGTCTGACCTTGTAATACAGTGAAGACCACTTTTGTGTGTCTTTTGTGAGTGTCCTGATTAAGCAATTATAACTTTACAAGCATCTTTCTTATATGCAGGAGGTTCTGGTGTGGGTCTTTTTCACTCCATAGAGTCTGCACAGTTCAGCAATCACCTCACTCTCGAAGTTTCTCCCTTGACAAGAGTGTCTCTGGTACTTCATGAAGCACTCTTTTAGCAACACCTTGGCAGTCAGATCTGCTTTCTGGTCACATGGGGGGAAGGCTTGGGTAAATGTTGTAAACACATCTGTTACTACTAACACATTTTCACGTCCATCTGACTCGAGCTCCAGGACAGTAAAAACCACTGCCACCACCTCTAATGGTCTTGAAGCCATGAAAGCTTTTCTGGGTGGTTGAATCTTGAATCTGGGCTGTAGCATCTTGGTCAGACTACATCAATGGCACTTCTTCACCCAATTCTCCACATCCTCATACATCTCAAGCCAGAAGCATCTCTGCCTCAACAAACTCAAGATACACTCAATGCCCTGCTGACCCATGTCATTATGGACACTCAAAATTTCTCTGATACGGCCAAAATGTCCAAATGAATCCAAATATTAACAAAAAATCATCACCGCTGTTGTCAACCAATAAATGCTTCTGCTCAAACCGTGTTCTCCTTTCGAAACATGTGTAAAAACTCCCACTCACAGCTCATAGGCAGGACAGTCTTAAAGGGCCAGAACTCTTTTTTAGAAAAAAGGAGCATACTGCTTACCACCTAATTACATGTAAATAATTATATAACAAGAAAGAAGCGCTTATAAAAACTACATGTTCATCCATGTACAGTAATGCAGTCTGAAAAGCAGTATATTAATTAAATTTGAATTAATATACATTTTGCTAAACAAAACATACTACAGAAGATATGAAAAGTACAGAAAGTTTCTAGATTTAGAAGTATTTTAATCCAGGCATTTTCTTCCATTTCTTTGAATGAAATATTATGGATGTCAGTCAAAATTATCTCAGATGGCACAACACAAAATAGAAAAATACTTATGACTATGAAACTGCAATTCAATCCAAGGTAGCTATTATTGAAGGTAAATAGTGCCACACTCAAGGTTTTTGTATTGTGTGATGATTGTTAAAGGGAACCCCCGGCTGGTAATACTTGTAAGCCTTAATATGCTGTAATTAATCTAAATTATTAAGACATGTTGTAAAAAAATCACAAAAGCAGCAGATTTATTTACAAATCAACACTTTTATTCGAAATATTTGACATATGGGCGCAGCCATGTTTTCTGACGCACAATGCCTGCTGGGTAGATGACGTCAAATGGTTGCAGCACGCTAAATTTGACTGCGGTTGGTAGGAGTTAATGGTAGTTAGCTAAGCTACCTTAAAGAAAACCATGCCACATTGTGTTGCCGTTGGATGTTATTTCCAGTCGAAAGGCAGTGGGAAGACTGATATTAGTCTTCACAGTTTTCCCAAAGATAAAAAGAGGAGAAAAATTTGGGAAGCAGCGTGTGGACGAACACAGCTACCAAAAGACCTGCGGCTCTGCTCTCATCACTTCAGTCCCGATGCGTTTCAGTCATTCAGTAGAGCCCAACTGGTGAGAGAGTTGACGGATGCTGTTGGTTTTAAACGTAGACTAAAACACAATGCAGTGCCCACAGTTTTTCCACACAGAAAGTCCAAAAGCTCCAGAATGTGGAGCGAGAACCGCACGAAGAAACGTGAACATAAACATGCGCTGGATTTTCTCCTGGCGAGAGAAATTAGACAAATTAGAAAGGCCATTAAAAATTTTATAAAATTAAATTAGAAAAAAATTTGAAATTTTGCGTTCTGGCTCAAACTGAAAAGGCTGAACAGTAGCCATGTCTAGCTAGCAAGCTGTGCTCAAGCACGATGGCCAGTCACTGCAACCATTTGACGTCACTACCTGCTGCGCCTGTCAGCAGTTATAAAAATGGCGACCTACGTGCAGCTGGATTTTACAGAATATCTAATAAATCTGCTACTTTTTGTGATTTTTTACAATGTGTCTTAATAATTTAGAGTAATTACACGATATTAAGGCTTACATATGTTATCAGCCGGTGTTCCCTTTAAGGCACATATGTCAAAGTCAAGGCCCGAGGGCCAGATCCGGCCCATGAATTGATTATCTATGGCCCCCTGGATGATATTTAATTACTATTAGAACCGGCCCGCAGGCCACAGCCGCCCGCTGGTGTTTTGCATGCACAAACACTACATTCCCCACAATGCAACGGTAGCCCGCGAAGTCACTGCAGCGCGCACAAGCGGCGAGGTGCGCGGCGAAAATAATGTAATCGCGGTGGCTCAGCTCATGGGTGAGCATCTCGCGCGCTGTCGATTCGCGAGGTCGTGCATCTCTCAAATTTTGTATTTTACGCGCGCCGCGCCTCAGCGCAATGAACAAATTCATGTTTGCAGGGTTCATACACCTTTACAAGGTGGAATTCAAGCACTTGTACGTCACTTTCAAGGTCAATTTCAATATTTCCCAGCACGTTAAACTTAATTAAGTTAAATATTTATACATATATTCGAAATGATTCAAAATAATTCGCTTTTTATTCACATTATTTAATGGTTGTTTATTTTCAAAACGCCCAAAATTAACGTCTTCACGTTCTCTCATGTTTCGTCCTGGAATTACAAGATACAAGAGAACTGTTCAGTCAGATAGCTATTTGTTGTGAAACGAAGTAGTTACAATTTCAAGCATTTTCAAGTACTTTAGCTTAAATTCCAGCACTTTTCAAACCTTTATTACTTTATTCATGTTTGCTTGTTGAAAAATATTTTCACTTGAAATTACTGACAGATCCATAAGAAAATATTGCTTTATTCATTTAAGCATTAAATAATATACACTGTGTTAGGTCTTGGTTCAATAGGCTATGTGCAATCATTTTATTATGTTTTAATAAACATTGAACCAGTCCGGCCCTCGGCTTGTAGCAAATTTGTTTTTTTGGCCCTCGGTGTATTTGACTTTGACATCCCTGCTTTAAGGTAATTTAGAAGCCTGACGACTGGAAGAGTTCTAACTCCATATGGGCCAATATGAGGTCAACAATCACACTACCACAAAGTTATTTTAATGATAGTTTGACCTGATGTTTTATGTGAGGACACTGAAATTCCTAAAAAAAATGTATTGCTTTGAACGTGATTTCATCATTGTAAAAAGTGCGTAGTTTATTCATCTGAGATTTTAAAGTGTTATAATTATACAATTTGTCCAATATGCGGTGGAACCTCTTCCTCCAGTTATCTGACTTACCTCTAGATTACCTCAACCATATGTAACATACCACAGACTTTTATTACAGTACTCATTTTCTAACTGTTTCTCTTGACCTATCAAGGTCCTTCTGGACCTTTCTTTATCCAATAACTTTTTTTTCTCTCAGAAGATTTTCTTTCACTACATTTAAGGCAGCACCTCCTGTTGTTTGAGCACAAAACCTTCCTTAAACTAGGGTGTTGTTCCTGAAGCTATTGTCAAGGTTTGCAGTTGACAGTTCTTTTTCTAGAACAATCATACATATATTTCCAAACATCACACCAATGCAACAGTTATCCATTTTCGGAATTGAGTCAAATACTTTTTTCTACTTTTCTGAGACAGATCAGTGGTATAAATCCAGAATGAGGAAGCATGACCACCCATGGACAGAAGACAAAAAAAAGTGTTTTTCAGAAAAGTGATTCTGAAAAAATGCCACAAGTGTCCACCTGCATGTGTCTACTTTGTTGATAAAATTTTTGATGAGTTTTGAGTGGGATTTCTAATAATTTCATCTAGATAGGTCAAAGCTGTCTTGTCGCTATGATAATATATTTATAATGTAAATGTTTCAGCTCCAGTAACTCCAGCACAGTAAAAAAAAAACTTTTTGCTTATTTTTTATATATTGGTATGTTTACCAAAGCAACATCCAAGAACACTATAGCAACTGCCTAGCACCTCTGAAGCCCCTTGACAGTGCTATTTAAAGTGTATACTATAGTTCTACAGTACTTGATGAAGTAGTAGTACAAGTGCAATCAAGAGTTCATTCAAGTAGTAGCACATTTTAATGACTGCTGCATTAATAAATCTGCTTTTATAATAACCTTTATTGATTTTACTTGTAATAGTTTTACTAAAGAGGTATACAATCAGTCACATTACTATTTATAACTATTGTTACTAGTATTTCCTTTCTTTTCCTTTTATTGAATACTAGGTGACTGTAGGATACAAATACTGCCCCTGTAACTACTGTATCAAACGATGCAACTTTAACTACTTAGCAGCTTGTGTCTTAAGTACTACTACAGATTTAATGACTTTAACAAGTGCTTATAAAGTTGTTCCTAGGCTAGCAGTGTTGATATTTTAAGAACAAGAACTGATTCTTCACATTAGTCAGTTATGCCTTTATTTCTTCAACTAGCTCTACTTCCTAATAAATCACTCAAGCTACACACCTACTGACTTTATATTTTTGTATTTTACCAGTGACATTTTGTTAATCTTTTTTTCTTGTTTGTTCATTCGTTTTAGAGGCACTGGTTATCAATGACTGAAGATATCAGAGTTTACTCTGAATGTGTTTGATGTGTTAAGCAGTGCTACACTGTTTTTAATGCAATTGTAAACCAGCATCTACTCTGTTCTTGATGCTATTGTGACGAACGGGGCGAAGCGAAGGATGAGACACGGAATCCTTGCAGTTTGATGGACGTCACTTTTTATTACACAAATAGACGCGCGATGGCGCACGAGCAACACTGAAGATGCAGACACAACGTGTAGACTTAGACAACGACAAGCACAGGACACTGCGCGAGCGCACATTAAATAGACAAACCACATTAGCCCCACGTGATCACAAGACGATTCACAGGTGAGACTTATTAATCACACGACAAAACCCTAACCACGTATATCCACTGACGCAGACAAAGCACGTGGACAACGTTGACACACGCCCAAAAGGGAGGGGCCGGGGTCCTCAACGTGACAGCTATTTAAACTCAACATCTCATGAATTAAGTTAAGCATGTTTATAATCAGCTATAGATAAAACTGAAGACTTTAAATAACCTGCATAATTATTGCACAAAATGTATATCCTTAAGGAACTCTTTTGTTATCGTGGTGATTTATAAAAATGTATTGCTAATATAGTATTTGAATATAAACTGTAACATGCTGGCACATGCTGTAACATTGCTGTATAAACAGTTGTTCTGGGGTGGGTTTCCCAAAATGTTTGTAACTAAGTACTTCATAACCTCGTACTTACTGATATTCTTAAATTTATGAGTGTTTCCCAAAACTTTTCATAACTTACGTCGTACTTATAGTCGTTTGTAACTTAAGAATATCCTGACCCATTCATAACTCACTAAGTTCTTCTTAAAATGCACTGATATTCTTGGCAATATCATCCAGAAAAAAATCATCCATTTTGTTTTTTTCTGAATTTTAGGAACTTCCTCAAGCTATTGAAAACAGTATACTTTGTTTTTGTCTCAGTTCACTCGACAGAAAGTTTCATTTTCTCTGCTTGTTTGCCATGGTTTTGAATAACGTGTGAAATTGTGTGCCCTATTTATAGCCTTGATAAAAGCCTACGATTGGACAGTATTGCAAAGGTAATAATTTATGTTCTACTCATTTTTTTCTTATACTTGAAATTTCAACACTTATTAGTTGTTAGTTTTTATGATTGTCATTTTGCAAATTATACTTTTGCATCATAATAATGAAAAAATGTATGTAAATCGGTGGTTCATTTTTTGACTAGCAAAGCTTTTCCAGTGCAGGTGCAGAGGCAGAGTCAACTAAGACCTACTTAGAATTTGGAGACTACGAAGGCTTTTGGGAAACACTCGTAAATTTGGCTTTCTTAAAGTTATGTCGTTCTTAAAGTTGTTCGTAACTTTCTAAGATTGTTTGTTATCGAAAAACCCACCCCTGTTATGTTAAATTACAGCATAGTTTAAAATAACAGTAACATGCATTGTACAATTACCATATAAAACATACTCACCAGCCACTTAATTGGATACACTAGGGACACCTGTCCAACTGCTCATTAACACAAATTCGAATCAAATAAAAACATGGCAGCAACTCAATGCATTTAGACATGTAGACATGGCCAAGACGATCTGCTGCAGTTCAAACTGAGAACCAGAATACTGATTTACTGAAATTTCAGAAACTGCTGATCAACTGGGATTTTCAAGCACAACCATGTGTAGGGTTTATAGAGAATGGTCCGTAAAAGAGAAAATATCCAGTGAGCGGATAAAAGAGAAAATACCGTAAAAGAGAAAATATCCATTTCTGTGGACACAAATGCTTTGTTGATGCCAGAGGTCAGAAGAGAATGGCCAGACTGATTCGAGCTGATAGAACGTGACAGGTGGAATATTGTTGAATCAGTCTCATTACCAAAGGGGTTAAGTTCTGAATCCGCACAGTGACCTAATACCCAGTGGCGGACTTAGCAATTTGGGGGCTCAAGGCGAATTTAGCTAGGGGGCCCATCAACATTAATATGCGAGAAATAAGTTAAGCCAGGTTCACACTACACGATTTTCGGCTGGTTTTTCAGTCGCCGACTGTTTTGTAGATCGCCGACAGAAACCTGTGGTCGGAGGCTAATCGGCGATCACTCGGCGCTCGCTCAGTCATGTAGTGTGAACTGCTGAAAGACGCTCGTCGACTCATCGCAGACAACCGGCAGATATCTAGCATGTTTAATATCTAGCATGGGCGCAGATGGAAATTCTGAAGTGAGAGGGACCAAGGTGTACAATATATACGTTTATGCTTGTAGATGCTAGATTTCGGATGGGGTCAATATAAATCTGGAGGGGACATGTCCCCCCCGTCCCCAGTGCCATCTGCGCCCCTGATATCTAGCCCAGTCGGCGACTGAGTCAACAGCAGCGTCTAGCTACAGCCAATGTGAACGCGGAGAGAGAACCGCGGCACCGCTGAAGATATCTCTGAAGAATGTACAAAAACTTTCAAGAATGCTTTCAAAACAGTAACCCAGCAAACACAAAATCCTCACCTTTCTTACAACTTTACTACAACACTGTGTTTAAGTTATTGTGACAGCACTGGAGAAATAGTGCGATTGATTATATCTATGTTCACTGCAACGGAGAGATGAAATAATTCTGGCAATTTGGGACTATGGAGTGTTTAAACGGTAAAAAAAATAATAATAACGAAAATGTGGAGTACATGTACATTGTTTTTTCTTCTACGTGGTGTTGCTGGTTCTCGCGAGAGTTTCGTTTTCGTGTTCTCGTGTTTTTGGACGGCAGCCAGATGAGTCGGCGATTCCCCAATCGTTTAATTCGTGAGCCCGCGTCGCCGATCAGTCATGTAGTGTGAAAGCCACAACAACTGAGAGACTCGCGATTACAGCACAACCAGTCATGTAGTGTGAACGGCACAAAAACCTGACGACTGAAAAGTCAGTAGTGTGAACCTGGCTTTAGCTAGACAAGGGGGCCCTACAGTGGGAGGGGCCCAAGGCAATTGCCTAGCAACGCCTCTATGCAAAGACTGCCTCTGCTAATACCATCAACCAAAACATATATTTACCACCATGACCAGATTAATGAATAAATGTCTAAATTTATTGAATGGTTAATATCACAGTGGATGCATTATAAGGAATAACATGTGGAATGATTTGACTCAAGAATGGAACTAAACCTATAGGTAAGTCTACTAATCTAAACCAAAAATATAATAATAAACAATAAAGAACATGAAATTAAACAATAGAGAATAATAAATAACTATTGACGATCATTTGATTATGAATGGATTATATAGCTAACATAAGACGTCTCTAATTAGTGTAGGACCCAGTTAGGGAATTGAGGTCTCAGAAAGTTAGAAAAAGAATAAGAATCCTGACAGAGGCTAATGAACGACCCTGAAAACACTAAAACCGGACTTTAAGGAGCAATAGAAGTATTTGGAGGCAAACAATTAGACTGGCAACTCCAAATCAGTGCATGAATGGTGAGTGTCTTAATTCGTGCAGGGAGGACACTTCCGTGGGCAGTCCCAGTAGGTTGTGACGGCGGATCTATCAATGTGCCATATGGAATGTGGATATCCGCCGGTAACGGGGCACGTGCACAACCCGCTTCCTCCTGCAGTAGCTAAGATCTCGCGGAACCGGCCTCTCTGAGACTGCCCAGTGGCACAGACTTAGCAGTGGCCTCAACAGATTTGCATCATGGATGTGCAGCCGACAAGTCTGCAGCAACTGTGTGATGCTATCATGTCAATATGGACCAGGCTCTCTGAGGAATGTTTCCAGTACCTTGTTGAATCTATGCCTCAAAGGATTAAAGCAGTTCTGAAGGCAAAGGGGGGGTCCAACCTGTTACTAGCCAGGTGTACCTAACAAAGTGGCTAGTGAGTGTCTATTCAAATTCAAAATACAGTAAAATATTATTAAAATAAAGTAGATGCACTATAAAAACATCTCTGCTGCCAGTATTTTACTGTTAATTAACAGTATTTTCAAGGTTAAGTTTAATGTTTGTTAAACCTTTTTTCTGGAATACCCCCCTAGTTTTGTGTGTGTGTGTGTGCTCCCTGGGTGTGAGAAATATTCATATGGACACACCCTTAACAAAACATATGAAGCTACCAGTTATACTCGTTTGTGTGAGATGTATGTGTGAGAAAATCAGCATGAAAAGAGAATATGTGAATATCACATGTGATATAATAAAGAAATGTAAAGTATAGAAAGCTATGTATTTTCAAGACCTCAGTTTATATATTAGTAATTATAAATATATTAGTACATTGCGTAATACTTGTCCAAACCAAACCATTTATGCTACCACTATACTACATGTATTATTTAAATGTACTGTATCTTACTGTATGTATTTTATAGTAAGGTACTGTATATGTTTACTTTTACCTGTACAATTTTAAAGTCTAATGTAAATTAAACCATTTTCTTTTTACATGTGATAGTTCCTTATATGTTAGCTGTCCGTCCAAACTTTACACACCTTTACCCTGCTCATTCTACACATATTTTGGGGTTTAATTTATTTAGCATGTCTTTATGTTAGTTATGTTTCTTATAGA
The DNA here is from genome assembly GCF_052324685.1 of Brachyhypopomus gauderio. Lineage (NCBI taxonomy): Eukaryota > Metazoa > Chordata > Actinopteri > Gymnotiformes > Hypopomidae > Brachyhypopomus > Brachyhypopomus gauderio. Next base: position 62,443 of record NW_027507039.1, on the reverse strand, counting down.
CAAATCAAGGTAAAAATTCAAAATTGTTAAAAATCATGAAAACACTGGCATTTCAGTGTTATGTAAACTTACTGAACTACATATTTCGCATTCACAATGTCAAAATTATCCTTGTCCTGATATGCGCCTGTTATTGTTGAAGTGAGTTGAAAAAGATAGGCCACCAAAGATCCACCTATATCCACTCCTTTTAACGTCACTGTTCACTGTTTTGACAATCAGCCTACTTGTGTTACCTTGAAGACAAATCAGAGTTACAAGAGCCAGATTATTTGCTCAGATTAATGCTTAACATTGGTTGGTTATGACTTTGGAAAGAAACATAAGGTAACATTATAACTTTTAAATTATTTCCTGCAGCACACATATTGCATAGGGTACTCTGCTCTAAACTCTATGAATTTATAAACAACACTTTCTGATTGTTACTCAAAGAATATTTAGCAATGATAGCCACAGTGTCTAGAAATGGCAGTAATGTAACCTTACAGCTAAGTAACCTAAAAGTTACTGCAGGCTAATCAAATGTAGCATAAGGATTAATTTTTAAATGTAGAATTTAATTAATGGTTAAAATAATAGTGATATTTTAAAACATTTAAAAACTATTTAAAAATATATCTTTAATTTCATTGTTTGCATTCAGGTTTGTTTACCCCAAATATGGCAGTGCCAGAAAAACAGGTATCACCATATGTAAGTAAAATTTTTGTTACTTTTAGAACCACATGCTTATCTAATACATGTACGTAATGCAAATACATTACTTTAATGGAAATGAAATGATGAGAGTTGTCCTACTGAAATAGACAGACAGACACTCACAGTGCTGCCTGATATTATTCATACCCCTAGCAAATTTTGAACAGCATTTTTTTTACCAGATTTGACACAGTCATCTCATAAAATGAAGTACAAGAGATGGATTACAAGAGGTATCATTGTGAAAAAAATATTTCTCTGCTTTTATTTACATTTGAACAAAGTGGCGTGTCCAAAATTTGAAATGGTGTTGAACTTTTTCTCATAGGCTGTGACAGTTTGCAAAGGATGTGAATAATTATGAACATACCACTGTGTCATTTCCAGTCAAAAGTAAAAAAAATGCTGGATGAATAAAAATAACTGGCAAATCTAAATTTGCCAGGTTTATATATAATTTCAGGCAACACTGTAGATATATGGTTAAATCGATTTCTTGAGAAAGACTACTTGCAACTGGAAAATAATGCATCGCTTGTCTTATTAATTCATGTAATGTGCAACATTTGGAAGAAAATGGGAAGAGAGAGATGCTGTGGCATTTCTATCAAAATTCTGTAATTTCCAGAGGTGACATCAAAGCTTCAAAAGATGTGGGGCAACATTTGTTAGACTCAGTTAGACTCTTTAACATTAAACATTAGAATATCAAATAGAATATTTAACAATAAATATTCTAAAAAGCATACATAGTTTAACAAACAGGTTACTACTGTATACCTGCCCAGATTATCTCAACAGGCTGGTATATTATCATCTTTCTCTCAATGACAAACCATCTTCAGTCTTCATTAAATACCATTTTAATGTGATAGTAGCATTAAGATTTACAATAGGTGTTTAGTATTTGCTTTATAGACAAAGGGCCACAAATTATTCAATACAGTGGAAATTGCTGACTCATAAGTACACATACATAATTTTTGGATATTTTCAGCTGTCACTGCATTTGATATATTCAGAACCCTATGTGCTAAACTTCAGACACCAAATAAACAATCCATCACTAGTTAGGAAGGATGTATTTTATTCATCTGAAAAGTCAATATAATGTACAAAAACAAGTAATGATATATGCAAAAGTGTCAGAGAAAGCAATGGAGAGTAGCGATCTAAGGAGCAAGATAGCTGCACGTGCATATCAATGAATTAGAATATCATCAAAAAGTTCATTAATTTCAGTAATTCAATGCAAAAAGTGAAACACATGATTAATGACAGAGTGATCTATTTCAAGAGTGTTTATTTCTGTTAATGTTGATGATTATTAATGTTGATTATTAAAAACCCAAAAAGTATGTACAGTAAATGCACTCAATACTTGCTCAGTGCTTTTGCATGAATTACTGCATCAGTGTGGTGTGGCATGGAGGCGATCAGCCTGGGGCACTGCTGAGGTGTTATGGAAGCCCAGGTTGCTTTGTTATGGGTCTTCAGCTAGTGTGCATTCTTGGGTCTGGTGTCTCTCATCTTCCTCTTGACAATACCCCAAACATTCTCTATGGGGTTTGGGTCAGACCATTTTGCTGGCCAATCAGTGGCTCAGTGATACTGTGGTTATTAAATCAAGTATTGGTACTTTTGGTAGTGTGGACAGGTGCCAAGTCCAGCTGAAAATGAAATTTCTATCTCCAAAATGCTTGTCGGCAGAGGGAACAATGCAGTGCTCTAAAATTTAATGGTAGATGGCTGTGCAGACTTTGGTCTTGGGACCATAGCCTTTTTCTGATTTATTCTGATATATATTCTGAAATGATTCTGGGCAAAACTGCAATAAATAATGTTGTTTGTGTAACAGTGTATCTATGGTGGATATTTATTGAAATTACAAAAACAACAACGGCACAAATTTTGGCCAATTCGACGGAACCCACTCAACAAGCAACTGCTACATCCACATCAATGCCACCACCAACTTTGACAACTTTGATTCAAGCAACAGCAAAGAAAAAATCAACAGTATCAAACTCAGAAAGCTTGACTGTATCCAGAACCGGAGTAACAAATATACAAATGTCCAATTTGACATCATCTTGTCCAAAAACAACAATGGTGTCTTGTGAGTCCTCAACAACTACTTTGCCAGCAGCTTCCACAATGTCTCCTCTGACGAAATCAACAAAACAGACAACCTCTGCATCAACACCAATGATAGCTCCAACTACATCACAGAGTAGCACCTTTGCGACACCAACAACTACGGAAAGTTCGACTGCATCCACAACACGCATAATTACAACGTTTTCAACTTCCACATCACACAGTGCAACTACCACAGTGGCATCTCCAACCACATTGCCCAGTTCCACTGAATCAAATCAACAGACAACCATTCCAACCACAACACCAACACCATTGATGACAACCAATGGAGAGACTACTGCATCCACACCACAGACAACTACAGTATCCACACCAACAACTTTGTCTACATCAACTTCATCACCAAGTACAACTTCAATAAAATCCACTTCCAGTGAGTCCTCAACAACTACATTGCCAGCAGCTTCCACAATATCTCCTCTGAGGAAATCGACAACACAGACAACCACTGCATCCACACCAATGATAGCTCCAACTACATCACAGAGTAGCACATCTGCCACACCAACAACTACGGAAAGTTCGACTCCATCCACAACACGCATAACTACAACATTGTCAACTTTCACCGCTTCCACATCACACAGCGCAATTACCACAATGGCATCTCCAACCACATTGCCCACTTCCACTGAATCGAATCAAAAGACAAACATTCCAACCACAACACCAACACCATTGACAACCGTCACAACAACCAATGCAGAGACTACTGCATCCACACCACAGTCAACAAAAGTATCCACACCAACAACTCCAACAACTTTACCCACATCAACTTCATCACCAAGTACGTCAATAAAATCCACTTCCAGTGAGTCCTCAACAACTACTTTGCCAGCAGTTTCCACAATATCTCCTCTGACGGCATCGACAACACAGACAACTTCTGCATCCACACCAACGATAGCTCCAACTACATCACAAAGTAGCACATCTGCCACACCAACAACTACGAAAAGTTCGACTCCATCCACAACACGCATAACTACAACGTTGTCAACTTCCACCGCTTCCACATCACACAGCGCAACTACCACAATGGCATCTCCAACCACATTGCCCACTTCCACTGAATCGATTCAACAGACAAACATTCCAACCACAACACCAACACCATTGACAACTGTCACAACAACCAATGCAGAGACTACTGCATCCACACCACAGTCAACAACAGTATCCACACCAACAACTCCAACAACTTTACCCACATCAACTTCATCACCAAGTACAACGTCAATAAAATCCACTTCTAGTGAGTCCTCAACAACTACTTTGCCAGCAGCTTCCACAATATCTCCTCTGACGGCATCGACAACACAGACAACCTCTGCATCCACACCAACGATAGCTCCAACTACATCACAGAGTAGCACATCTGCCACACCAACAACTACGGAAAGTTCGACTCCATCCACAACACGCATAACTACAACGTTGTCAACTTTCACCACTTCCACATCACACAGCGCAACTACCACAATGGCATCTCCAACCACATTGCCCACTTCCACTGAGTCAAATCAACAGACAAACATTCCAACCACAACACCAACACCATTGACGACCGTCACAACAACCAATGCAGAGACTACTGCATCCACATCACAGTCAACAACAGTATCCACATCAACAACTCCAACAACTTTACCCACATCTACTTCATCACCAAGTACAACTTCAATAAAATCCACTTCCAGTGAGTCCTCAACAACTACTTTGCCAGCAGTTTCCACAATATCTCCTCTGACGGCATCGACAACACAGACAACCGCTGCATTCGCATCAACAGAAGCTCCAACTACATCACAGAGTAGCACATCTGCCACACCAACAACTACGGAAAGTTCGACTCCATCCACAACACGGATAACTACAACGTTGTCAACTTCCACCGCTTCCACATCACACAGCGCATCTACCACAATGGCATCTCCAACCACATTGCCCACTTCCACTGAATCGAATCAACAGACAAACATTCCAACCACAACACCAACACCATTGACGACCGTCACAACAACCAATGCAGAGACTACTGCATCCACACCACAGTCAACAACAGTATCCACACCAACAACTCCAACAACTTTACCCACATCAACTTCATCACCAAGTACAACGTCAATAAAATCCACTTCCAGTGAGTCCTCAACAACTACTTTGCCAGCAGCTTCCAAAATATCTCCTCTGACAGCATCGACAACACAGACAACCTCTGCATCCGCACCAACAATAGCTCCAACTACATCACAAAGTAGCACATCTGCCACACCAACAACTACGGAAAGTTCGACTCCATCCACAACACGCATAACTACAACGTTGTCAACTTCCACATCACACAGCGCAACTACCACAATGGCATCTCCAACCACATTGCCCACTTCCACTGAATCGAATCAACAGACAAACATTCCAACCACAACACCAACACCATTGACGACCGTCACAACAACCAATGCAGAGACTACTGCATCCACACCACAGTCAACAACAGTATCCACACCAACAACTCCAACAACTTTACCCACATCTACTTCATCACCAAGTACAACTTCAATAAAATCCACTTCCAGTGAGTCCTCAACAACTACTTTGCCAGCAGTTTCCACAATATCTCCTCTGACGGCATCGACAACACAGACAACCGCTGCATTCCCATCAACAGAAGCTTCAACTACATCACAGAGTAGCACATCTGCCACACCAACAACTACGGAAAGTTCGACTCCATCCACAACACGGATAACTACAACGTTGTCAACTTCCACCGCTTCCACATCACACAGCGCATCTACCACAATGGCATCTCCAACCACATTGCCCACTTCCACTGAATCGAATCAACAGACAACCATTCCAACCACAACACCAACACCATTGACCACCGTCACAACAACCAATGCAGAGACTACTGCATCCACACCACAGTCAACAACAGTATCCACACCAACAACTCCAACAACTTTACCCACATCTACTTCATCACCAAGTACAACTTCAATAAAATCCACTTCCAGTGAGTCCTCAACAACTACTTTGCCAGCAGCTTCCAAAATATCTCCTCTGACAGCATCGACAACACAGACAACCTCTGCATCCGCACCAACAATAGCTCCAACTACATCACAAAGTAGCACATCTGCCACACCAACAACTACGGAAAGTTCGACTCCATCCACAACACGCATAACTACAACGTTGTCATCTTCGACCGCTTCCACATCACCCAGCCCAAATACCACAATAGCATCTCAAACCACATTGCCCACTTCCACTGAATCGAATCAACAGACAAACATTCCAACCACAACACCAACTTCATTGACAACAGTCACAACAACCAATTCAGAGACTACTGCATCTACACCACAGTCAACAACAGTATCCACTCCAACAATTCCAACAACTTTACCCACATCAACTTCATCACCAAGTACAACTTCAATAAAATCCACTTCCAGTGAGTCCTCAACAACTACTTTGCCAGCAGCTTCCAAAATATCTCCTCTGACAGCATCGACAACACAGACAACCTCTGCATCCGCACCAACAATAGCTCCAACTACATCACAAAGTAGCACATCTGCCACACCAACAACTACGGAAAGTTCGACTCCATCCACAACACGCATAACTACAACGTTGTCAACTTCCACATCACACAGCGCAACTACCACAATGGCATCTCCAACCACATTGCCCACTTCCACTGAATCGAATCAACAGACAAACATTCCAACCACAACACCAACACCATTGACGACCGTCACAACAACCAATGCAGAGACTACTGCATCCACACCACAGTCAACAACAGTATCCACACCAACAACTCCAACAACTTTACCCACATCAACTTCATCACCAAGTACAACGTCAATAAAATCCACTTCCAGTGAGTCCTCAACAACTACTTTGCCAGCAGCTTCCAAAATATCTCCTCTGACAGCATCGACAACACAGACAACCTCTGCATCCGCACCAACAATAGCTCCAACTACATCACAAAGTAGCACATCTGCCACACCAACAACTACGGAAAGTTCGACTCCATCCACAACACGCATAACTACAACGTTGTCAACTTCCACATCACACAGCGCAACTACCACAATGGCATCTCCAACCACATTGCCCACTTCCACTGAATCGAATCAACAGACAAACATTCCAACCACAACACCAACACCATTGACGACCGTCACAACAACCAATGCAGAGACTACTGCATCCACACCACAGTCAACAACAGTATCCACACCAACAACTCCAACAACTTTACCCACATCAACTTCATCACCAAGTACAACGTCAATAAAATCCACTTCCAGTGAGTCCTCAACAACTACTTTGCCAGCAGCTTCCAAAATATCTCCTCTGACAGCATCGACAACACAGACAACCTCTGCATCCGCACCAACAATAGCTCCAACTACATCACAAAGTAGCACATCTGCCACACCAACAACTACGGAAAGTTCGACTCCATCCACAACACGCATAACTACAACGTTGTCAACTTCCACATCACACAGCGCAACTACCACAATGGCATCTCCAACCACATTGCCCACTTCCACTGAATCGAATCAACAGACAAACATTCCAACCACAACACCAACACCATTGACGACCGTCACAACAACCAATGCAGAGACTACTGCATCCACACCACAGTCAACAACAGTATCCACACCAACAACTCCAACAACTTTACCCACATCAACTTCATCACCAAGTACAACGTCAATAAAATCCACTTCCAGTGAGTCCTCAACAACTACTTTGCCAGCAGCTTCCAAAATATCTCCTCTGACAGCATCGACAACACAGACAACCTCTGCATCCGCACCAACAATAGCTCCAACTACATCACAAAGTAGCACATCTGCCACACCAACAACTACGGAAAGTTCGACTCCATCCACAACACGCATAACTACAACGTTGTCAACTTCCACATCACACAGCGCAACTACCACAATGGCATCTCCAACCACATTGCCCACTTCCACTGAATCGAATCAACAGACAAACATTCCAACCACAACACCAACACCATTGACGACCGTCACAACAACCAATGCAGAGACTACTGCATCCACACCACAGTCAACAACAGTATCCACACCAACAACTCCAACAACTTTACCCACATCAACTTCATCACCAAGTACAACGTCAATAAAATCCACTTCCAGTGAGTCCTCAACAACTACTTTGCCAGCAGCTTCCAAAATATCTCCTCTGACAGCATCGACAACACAGACAACCTCTGCATCCGCACCAACAATAGCTCCAACTACATCACAAAGTAGCACATCTGCCACACCAACAACTACGGAAAGTTCGACTCCATCCACAACACGCATAACTACAACGTTGTCATCTTCGACCGCTTCCACATCACCCAGCCCAAATACCACAATGGCATCTCAAACCACATTGCCCACTTCCACTGAATCGAATCAACAGACAAACATTCCAACCACAACACCAACTTCATTGACGACAGTCACAACAACCAATTCAGAGACTACTGCATCTACACCACAGTCAACAACAGTATCCACTCCAACAACTCCAACAACTTTACCCACATCAACTTCATCACCAAGTACAACTTCAATAAAATCCACTTCCAGTGAGTCCTCAACAACTACTTTGCCAGCAGCTTCCAAAATATCTCCTCTGACAGCATCGACAACACAGACAACCTCTGCATCCGCACCAACAATAGCTCCAACTACATCACAAAGTAGCACATCTGCCACACCAACAACTACGGAAAGTTCGACTCCATCCACAACACGCATAACTACAACGTTGTCAACTTCCACATCACACAGCGCAACTACCACAATGGCATCTCCAACCACATTGCCCACTTCCACTGAATCGAATCAACAGACAAACATTCCAACCACAACACCAACACCATTGACGACCGTCACAACAACCAATTCAGAGACTACTGCATCCACACCACAGTCAACAACAGTATCCACACCAACAACTCCAACAACTTTACCCACATCAACTTCATCACCAAGTACAACGTCAATAAAATCCACTTCCAGTGAGTCCTCAACAACTACTTTGCCAGCAGCTTCCAAAATATCTCCTCTGACAGCATCGACAACACAGACAACCTCTGCATCCGCACCAACAATAGCTCCAACTACATCACAAAGTAGCACATCTGCCACACCAACAACTACGGAAAGTTCGACTCCATCCACAACACGCATAACTACAACGTTGTCAACTTCCACATCACACAGCGCAACTACCACAATGGCATCTCCAACCACATTGCCCACTTCCACTGAATCGAATCAACAGACAAACATTCCAACCACAACACCAACACCATTGACGACCGTCACAACAACCAATTCAGAGACTACTGCATCCACACCACAGTCAACAACAGTATCCACTCCAACAACTCCAACAACTTTACCCACATCAACTTCATCACCAAGTACAACGTCAATAAAATCCACTTCCAGTGAGTCCTCAACAACTACTTTGCCAGCAGCTTCCAAAATATCTCCTCTGACAGCATCGACAACACAGACAACCTCTGCATCCGCACCAACAATAGCTCCAACTACATCACAAAGTAGCACATCTGCCACACCAACAACTACGGAAAGTTCGACTCCATCCACAACACGCATAACTACAACGTTGTCAACTTCCACATCACACAGCGCAACTACCACAATGGCATCTCCAACCACATTGCCCACTTCCACTGAATCGAATCAACAGACAAACATTCCAACCACAACACCAACACCATTGACGACCGTCACAACAACCAATGCAGAGACTACTGCATCCACACCACAGTCAACAACAGTATCCACACCAACAACTCCAACAACTTTACCCACATCAACTTCATCACCAAGTACAACGTCAATAAAATCCACTTCCAGTGAGTCCTCAACAACTACTTTGCCAGCAGCTTCCAAAATATCTCCTCTGACAGCAGCGACAACACAGACAACCTCTGCATCCGCACCAACAATAGCTCCAACTACATCACAAAGTAGCACATCTGCCACACCAACAACTACGGAAAGTTCGACTCCATCCACAACACGCATAACTACAACGTTGTCATCTTCGACCGCTTCCACATCACCCAGCCCAAATACCACAATAGCATCTCAAACCACATTGCCCACTTCCACTGAATCGAATCAACAGACAAACATTCCAACCACAACACCAACTTCATTGACAACAGTCACAACAACCAATTCAGATACTACTGCATCTACACCACAGTCAACAACAGTATCCACTCCAACAATTCCAACAACTTTACCCACATCAACTTCATCACCAAGTACAACTTCAATAAAATCCACTTCCAGTGAGTCCTCAACAACTACTTTGCCAGCAGCTTCCAAAATATCTCCTCTGACAGCATCGACAACACAGACAACCTCTGCATCCGCACCAACAATAGCTCCAACTACATCACAAAGTAGCACATCTGCCACACCAACAACTACGGAAAGTTCGACTCCATCCACAACACGCATAACTACAACGTTGTCAACTTCCACATCACACAGCGCAACTACCACAATGGCATCTCTAACCACATTGCCCACTTCCACTGAATCGAATCAACAGACAAACATTCCAACCACAACACCAACACCATTGACGACCGTCACAACAACCAATGCAGAGACTACTGCATCCACACCACAGTCAACAACAGTATCCACACCAACAACTCCAACAACTTTACCCACATCAACTTCATCACCAAGTACAACGTCAATAAAATCCACTTCCAGTGAGTCCTCAACAACTACTTTGCCAGCAGCTTCCAAAATATCTCCTCTGACAGCATCGACAACACAGACAACCTCTGCATCCGCACCAACAATAGCTCCAACTACATCACAAAGTAGCACATCTGCCACACCAACAACTACGGAAAGTTCGACTCCATCCACAACACGCATAACTACAACGTTGTCAACTTCCACATCACACAGCGCAACTACCACAATGGCATCTCCAACCACATTGCCCACTTCCACTGAATCGAATCAACAGACAAACATTCCAACCACAACACCAACACCATTGACGACCGTCACAACAACCAATGCAGAGACTACTGCATCCACACCACAGTCAACAACAGTATCCACACCAACAACTCCAACAACTTTACCCACATCAACTTCATCACCAAGTACAACGTCAATAAAATCCACTTCCAGTGAGTCCTCAACAACTACTTTGCCAGCAGCTTCCAAAATATCTCCTCTGACAGCATCGACAACACAGACAACCTCTGCATCCGCACCAACAATAGCTCCAACTACATCACAAAGTAGCACATCTGCCACACCAACAACTACGGAAAGTTCGACTCCATCCACAACACGCATAACTACAACGTTGTCAACTTCCACATCACACAGCGCAACTACCACAATGGCATCTCCAACCACATTGCCCACTTCCACTGAATCGAATCAACAGACAAACATTCCAACCACAACACCAACACCATTGACGACCGTCACAACAACCAATGCAGAGACTACTGCATCCACACCACAGTCAACAACAGTATCCACACCAACAACTCCAACAACTTTACCCACATCAACTTCATCACCAAGTACAACGTCAATAAAATCCACTTCCAGTGAGTCCTCAACAACTACTTTGCCAGCAGCTTCCAAAATATCTCCTCTGACAGCAGCGACAACACAGACAACCTCTGCATCCGCACCAACAATAGCTCCAACTACATCACAAAGTAGCACATCTGCCACACCAACAACTACGGAAAGTTCGACTCCATCCACAACACGCATAACTACAACGTTGTCATCTTCGACCGCTTCCACATCACCCAGCCCAAATACCACAATAGCATCTCAAACCACATTGCCCACTTCCACTGAATCGAATCAACAGACAAACATTCCAACCACAACACCAACTTCATTGACAACAGTCACAACAACCAATTCAGATACTACTGCATCTACACCACAGTCAACAACAGTATCCACTCCAACAATTCCAACAACTTTACCCACATCAACTTCATCACCAAGTACAACTTCAATAAAATCCACTTCCAGTGAGTCCTCAACAACTACTTTGCCAGCAGCTTCCAAAATATCTCCTCTGACAGCATCGACAACACAGACAACCTCTGCATCCGCACCAACAATAGCTCCAACTACATCACAAAGTAGCACATCTGCCACACCAACAACTACGGAAAGTTCGACTCCATCCACAACACGCATAACTACAACGTTGTCAACTTCCACATCACACAGCGCAACTACCACAATGGCATCTCTAACCACATTGCCCACTTCCACTGAATCGAATCAACAGACAAACATTCCAACCACAACACCAACACCATTGACGACCGTCACAACAACCAATGCAGAGACTACTGCATCCACACCACAGTCAACAACAGTATCCACACCAACAACTCCAACAACTTTACCCACATCAACTTCATCACCAAGTACAACGTCAATAAAATCCACTTCCAGTGAGTCCTCAACAACTACTTTGCCAGCAGCTTCCAAAATATCTCCTCTGACAGCATCGACAACACAGACAACCTCTGCATCCGCACCAACAATAGCTCCAACTACATCACAAAGTAGCACATCTGCCACACCAACAACTACGGAAAGTTCGACTCCATCCACAACACGCATAACTACAACGTTGTCAACTTCCACATCACACAGCGCAACTACCACAATGGCATCTCCAACCACATTGCCCACTTCCACTGAATCGAATCAACAGACAAACATTCCAACCACAACACCAACACCATTGACGACCGTCACAACAACCAATGCAGAGACTACTGCATCCACACCACAGTCAACAACAGTATCCACACCAACAACTCCAACAACTTTACCCACATCAACTTCATCACCAAGTACAACGTCAATAAAATCCACTTCCAGTGAGTCCTCAACAACTACTTTGCCAGCAGCTTCCAAAATATCTCCTCTGACAGCATCGACAACACAGACAACCTCTGCATCCGCACCAACAATAGCTCCAACTACATCACAAAGTAGCACATCTGCCACACCAACAACTACGGAAAGTTCGACTCCATCCACAACACGCATAACTACAACGTTGTCAACTTCCACATCACACAGCGCAACTACCACAATGGCATCTCCAACCACATTGCCCACTTCCACTGAATCGAATCAACAGACAAACATTCCAACCACAACACCAACACCATTGACGACCGTCACAACAACCAATGCAGAGACTACTGCATCCACACCACAGTCAACAACAGTATCCACACCAACAACTCCAACAACTTTACCCACATCAACTTCATCACCAAGTACAACGTCAATAAAATCCACTTCCAGTGAGTCCTCAACAACTACTTTGCCAGCAGCTTCCAAAATATCTCCTCTGACAGCATCGACAACACAGACAACCTCTGCATCCGCACCAACAATAGCTCCAACTACATCACAAAGTAGCACATCTGCCACACCAACAACTACGGAAAGTTCGACTCCATCCACAACACGCATAACTACAACGTTGTCATCTTCGACCGCTTCCACATCACCCAGCCCAAATACCACAATAGCATCTCAAACCACATTGCCCACTTCCACTGAATCGAATCAACAGACAAACATTCCAACCACAACACCAACTTCATTGACAACAGTCACAACAACCAATTCAGAGACTACTGCATCTACACCACAGTCAACAACAGTATCCACTCCAACAATTCCAACAACTTTACCCACATCAACTTCATCACCAAGTACAACTTCAATAAAATCCACTTCCAGTGAGTCCTCAACAACTACTTTGCCAGCAGCTTCCAAAATATCTCCTCTGACAGCATCGACAACACAGACAACCTCTGCATCCGCACCAACAATAGCTCCAACTACATCACAAAGTAGCACATCTGCCACACCAACAACTACGGAAAGTTCGACTCCATCCACAACACGCATAACTACAACGTTGTCAACTTCCACATCACACAGCGCAACTACCACAATGGCATCTCCAACCACATTGCCCACTTCCACTGAATCGAATCAACAGACAAACATTCCAACCACAACACCAACACCATTGACGACCGTCACAACAACCAATGCAGAGACTACTGCATCCACACCACAGTCAACAACAGTATCCACACCAACAACTCCAACAACTTTACCCACATCAACTTCATCACCAAGTACAACGTCAATAAAATCCACTTCCAGTGAGTCCTCAACAACTACTTTGCCAGCAGCTTCCAAAATATCTCCTCTGACAGCATCGACAACACAGACAACCTCTGCATCCGCACCAACAATAGCTCCAACTACATCACAAAGTAGCACATCTGCCACACCAACAACTACGGAAAGTTCGACTCCATCCACAACACGCATAACTACAACGTTGTCAACTTCCACATCACACAGCGCAACTACCACAATGGCATCTCCAACCACATTGCCCACTTCCACTGAATCGAATCAACAGACAAACATTCCAACCACAACACCAACACCATTGACGACCGTCACAACAACCAATGCAGAGACTACTGCATCCACACCACAGTCAACAACAGTATCCACACCAACAACTCCAACAACTTTACCCACATCAACTTCATCACCAAGTACGTCAATAAAATCCACTTCCAGTGAGTCCTCAACAACTACTTTGCCAGCAGTTTCCACAATATCTCCTCTGACGGCATCGACAACACAGACAACTTCTGCATCCACACCAACGATAGCTCCAACTACATCACAAAGTAGCACATCTGCCACACCAACAACTACGAAAAGTTCGACTCCATCCACAACACGCATAACTACAACGTTGTCAACTTCCACCGCTTCCACATCACACAGCGCAACTACCACAATGGCATCTCCAACCACATTGCCCACTTCCACTGAATCGATTCAACAGACAAACATTCCAACCACAACACCAACACCATTGACAACTGTCACAACAACCAATGCAGAGACTACTGCATCCACACCACAGTCAACAACAGTATCCACACCAACAACTCCAACAACTTTACCCACATCAACTTCATCACCAAGTACAACGTCAATAAAATCCACTTCTAGTGAGTCCTCAACAACTACTTTGCCAGCAGCTTCCACAATATCTCCTCTGACGGCATCGACAACACAGACAACCTCTGCATCCACACCAACGATAGCTCCAACTACATCACAGAGTAGCACATCTGCCACACCAACAACTACGGAAAGTTCGACTCCATCCACAACACGCATAACTACAACGTTGTCAACTTTCACCACTTCCACATCACACAGCGCAACTACCACAATGGCATCTCCAACCACATTGCCCACTTCCACTGAGTCAAATCAACAGACAAACATTCCAACCACAACACCAACACCATTGACGACCGTCACAACAACCAATGCAGAGACTACTGCATCCACATCACAGTCAACAACAGTATCCACATCAACAACTCCAACAACTTTACCCACATCTACTTCATCACCAAGTACAACTTCAATAAAATCCACTTCCAGTGAGTCCTCAACAACTACTTTGCCAGCAGTTTCCACAATATCTCCTCTGACGGCATCGACAACACAGACAACCGCTGCATTCGCATCAACAGAAGCTCCAACTACATCACAGAGTAGCACATCTGCCACACCAACAACTACGGAAAGTTCGACTCCATCCACAACACGGATAACTACAACGTTGTCAACTTCCACCGCTTCCACATCACACAGCGCATCTACCACAATGGCATCTCCAACCACATTGCCCACTTCCACTGAATCGAATCAACAGACAAACATTCCAACCACAACACCAACACCATTGACGACCGTCACAACAACCAATGCAGAGACTACTGCATCCACACCACAGTCAACAACAGTATCCACACCAACAACTCCAACAACTTTACCCACATCAACTTCATCACCAAGTACAACGTCAATAAAATCCACTTCCAGTGAGTCCTCAACAACTACTTTGCCAGCAGCTTCCAAAATATCTCCTCTGACAGCATCGACAACACAGACAACCTCTGCATCCGCACCAACAATAGCTCCAACTACATCACAAAGTAGCACATCTGCCACACCAACAACTACGGAAAGTTCGACTCCATCCACAACACGCATAACTACAACGTTGTCAACTTCCACATCACACAGCGCAACTACCACAATGGCATCTCCAACCACATTGCCCACTTCCACTGAATCGAATCAACAGACAAACATTCCAACCACAACACCAACACCATTGACGACCGTCACAACAACCAATGCAGAGACTACTGCATCCACACCACAGTCAACAACAGTATCCACACCAACAACTCCAACAACTTTACCCACATCAACTTCATCACCAAGTACAACGTCAATAAAATCCACTTCCAGTGAGTCCTCAACAACTACTTTGCCAGCAGCTTCCAAAATATCTCCTCTGACAGCATCGACAACACAGACAACCTCTGCATCCGCACCAACAATAGCTCCAACTACATCACAAAGTAGCACATCTGCCACACCAACAACTACGGAAAGTTCGACTCCATCCACAACACGCATAACTACAACGTTGTCAACTTCCACATCACACAGCGCAACTACCACAATGGCATCTCCAACCACATTGCCCACTTCCACTGAATCGAATCAACAGACAAACATTCCAACCACAACACCAACACCATTGACGACCGTCACAACAACCAATGCAGAGACTACTGCATCCACACCACAGTCAACAACAGTATCCACACCAACAACTCCAACAACTTTACCCACATCAACTTCATCACCAAGTACAACGTCAATAAAATCCACTTCCAGTGAGTCCTCAACAACTACTTTGCCAGCAGCTTCCAAAATATCTCCTCTGACAGCATCGACAACACAGACAACCTCTGCATCCGCACCAACAATAGCTCCAACTACATCACAAAGTAGCACATCTGCCACACCAACAACTACGGAAAGTTCGACTCCATCCACAACACGCATAACTACAACGTTGTCATCTTCGACCGCTTCCACATCACCCAGCCCAAATACCACAATAGCATCTCAAACCACATTGCCCACTTCCACTGAATCGAATCAACAGACAAACATTCCAACCACAACACCAACTTCATTGACAACAGTCACAACAACCAATTCAGAGACTACTGCATCTACACCACAGTCAACAACAGTATCCACTCCAACAATTCCAACAACTTTACCCACATCAACTTCATCACCAAGTACAACTTCAATAAAATCCACTTCCAGTGAGTCCTCAACAACTACTTTGCCAGCAGCTTCCAAAATATCTCCTCTGACAGCATCGACAACACAGACAACCTCTGCATCCGCACCAACAATAGCTCCAACTACATCACAAAGTAGCACATCTGCCACACCAACAACTACGGAAAGTTCGACTCCATCCACAACACGCATAACTACAACGTTGTCAACTTCCACATCACACAGCGCAACTACCACAATGGCATCTCCAACCACATTGCCCACTTCCACTGAATCGAATCAACAGACAAACATTCCAACCACAACACCAACACCATTGACGACCGTCACAACAACCAATGCAGAGACTACTGCATCCACACCACAGTCAACAACAGTATCCACACCAACAACTCCAACAACTTTACCCACATCAACTTCATCACCAAGTACAACGTCAATAAAATCCACTTCCAGTGAGTCCTCAACAACTACTTTGCCAGCAGCTTCCAAAATATCTCCTCTGACAGCATCGACAACACAGACAACCTCTGCATCCGCACCAACAATAGCTCCAACTACATCACAAAGTAGCACATCTGCCACACCAACAACTACGGAAAGTTCGACTCCATCCACAACACGCATAACTACAACGTTGTCAACTTCCACATCACACAGCGCAACTACCACAATGGCATCTCCAACCACATTGCCCACTTCCACTGAATCGAATCAACAGACAAACATTCCAACCACAACACCAACACCATTGACGACCGTCACAACAACCAATGCAGAGACTACTGCATCCACACCACAGTCAACAACAGTATCCACACCAACAACTCCAACAACTTTACCCACATCAACTTCATCACCAAGTACGTCAATAAAATCCACTTCCAGTGAGTCCTCAACAACTACTTTGCCAGCAGTTTCCACAATATCTCCTCTGACGGCATCGACAACACAGACAACTTCTGCATCCACACCAACGATAGCTCCAACTACATCACAAAGTAGCACATCTGCCACACCAACAACTACGAAAAGTTCGACTCCATCCACAACACGCATAACTACAACGTTGTCAACTTCCACCGCTTCCACATCACACAGCGCAACTACCACAATGGCATCTCCAACCACATTGCCCACTTCCACTGAATCGATTCAACAGACAAACATTCCAACCACAACACCAACACCATTGACAACTGTCACAACAACCAATGCAGAGACTACTGCATCCACACCACAGTCAACAACAGTATCCACACCAACAACTCCAACAACTTTACCCACATCAACTTCATCACCAAGTACAACGTCAATAAAATCCACTTCTAGTGAGTCCTCAACAACTACTTTGCCAGCAGCTTCCACAATATCTCCTCTGACGGCATCGACAACACAGACAACCTCTGCATCCACACCAACGATAGCTCCAACTACATCACAGAGTAGCACATCTGCCACACCAACAACTACGGAAAGTTCGACTCCATCCACAACACGCATAACTACAACGTTGTCAACTTTCACCACTTCCACATCACACAGCGCAACTACCACAATGGCATCTCCAACCACATTGCCCACTTCCACTGAGTCAAATCAACAGACAAACATTCCAACCACAACACCAACACCATTGACGACCGTCACAACAACCAATGCAGAGACTACTGCATCCACATCACAGTCAACAACAGTATCCACATCAACAACTCCAACAACTTTACCCACATCTACTTCATCACCAAGTACAACTTCAATAAAATCCACTTCCAGTGAGTCCTCAACAACTACTTTGCCAGCAGTTTCCACAATATCTCCTCTGACGGCATCGACAACACAGACAACCGCTGCATTCGCATCAACAGAAGCTCCAACTACATCACAGAGTAGCACATCTGCCACACCAACAACTACGGAAAGTTCGACTCCATCCACAACACGGATAACTACAACGTTGTCAACTTCCACCGCTTCCACATCACACAGCGCATCTACCACAATGGCATCTCCAACCACATTGCCCACTTCCACTGAATCGAATCAACAGACAAACATTCCAACCACAACACCAACACCATTGACGACCGTCACAACAACCAATGCAGAGACTACTGCATCCACACCACAGTCAACAACAGTATCCACACCAACAACTCCAACAACTTTACCCACATCAACTTCATCACCAAGTACAACGTCAATAAAATCCACTTCCAGTGAGTCCTCAACAACTACTTTGCCAGCAGCTTCCAAAATATCTCCTCTGACAGCATCGACAACACAGACAACCTCTGCATCCGCACCAACAATAGCTCCAACTACATCACAAAGTAGCACATCTGCCACACCAACAACTACGGAAAGTTCGACTCCATCCACAACACGCATAACTACAACGTTGTCAACTTCCACATCACACAGCGCAACTACCACAATGGCATCTCCAACCACATTGCCCACTTCCACTGAATCGAATCAACAGACAAACATTCCAACCACAACACCAACACCATTGACGACCGTCACAACAACCAATGCAGAGACTACTGCATCCACACCACAGTCAACAACAGTATCCACACCAACAACTCCAACAACTTTACCCACATCAACTTCATCACCAAGTACAACGTCAATAAAATCCACTTCCAGTGAGTCCTCAACAACTACTTTGCCAGCAGCTTCCAAAATATCTCCTCTGACAGCATCGACAACACAGACAACCTCTGCATCCGCACCAACGATAGCTCCAACTACATCACAAAGTAGCACATCTGCCACACCAACAACTACGGAAAGTTCGACTCCATCCACAACACGCATAACTACAACGTTGTCAACTTCCACATCACACAGCGCAACTACCACAATGGCATCTCCAACCACATTGCCCACTTCCACTGAATCGAATCAACAGACAAACATTCCAACCACAACACCAACACCATTGACGACCGTCACAACAACCAATGCAGAGACTACTGCATCCACACCACAGTCAACAACAGTATCCACACCAACAACTCCAACAACTTTACCCACATCTACTTCATCACCAAGTACAACTTCAATAAAATCCACTTCCAGTGAGTCCTCAACAACTACTTTGCCAGCAGTTTCCACAATATCTCCTCTGACGGCATCGACAACACAGACAACCGCTGCATTCCCATCAACAGAAGCTTCAACTACATCACAGAGTAGCACATCTGCCACACCAACAACTACGGAAAGTTCGACTCCATCCACAACACGGATAACTACAACGTTGTCAACTTCCACCGCTTCCACATCACACAGCGCATCTACCACAATGGCATCTCCAACCACATTGCCCACTTCCACTGAATCGAATCAACAGACAACCATTCCAACCACAACACCAACACCATTGACCACCGTCACAACAACCAATGCAGAGACTACTGCATCCACACCACAGTCAACAACAGTATCCACACCAACAACTCCAACAACTTTACCCACATCTACTTCATCACCAAGTACAACTTCAATAAAATCCACTTCCAGTGAGTCCTCAACAACTACTTTGCCAGCAGCTTCCAAAATATCTCCTCTGACAGCATCGACAACACAGACAACCTCTGCATCCGCACCAACAATAGCTCCAACTACATCACAAAGTAGCACATCTGCCACACCAACAACTACGGAAAGTTCGACTCCATCCACAACACGCATAACTACAACGTTGTCATCTTCGACCGCTTCCACATCACCCAGCCCAAATACCACAATAGCATCTCAAACCACATTGCCCACTTCCACTGAATCGAATCAACAGACAAACATTCCAACCACAACACCAACTTCATTGACAACAGTCACAACAACCAATTCAGAGACTACTGCATCTACACCACAGTCAACAACAGTATCCACTCCAACAATTCCAACAACTTTACCCACATCAACTTCATCACCAAGTACAACTTCAATAAAATCCACTTCCAGTGAGTCCTCAACAACTACTTTGCCAGCAGCTTCCAAAATATCTCCTCTGACAGCATCGACAACACAGACAACCTCTGCATCCGCACCAACAATAGCTCCAACTACATCACAAAGTAGCACATCTGCCACACCAACAACTACGGAAAGTTCGACTCCATCCACAACACGCATAACTACAACGTTGTCAACTTCCACATCACACAGCGCAACTACCACAATGGCATCTCCAACCACATTGCCCACTTCCACTGAATCGAATCAACAGACAAACATTCCAACCACAACACCAACACCATTGACGACCGTCACAACAACCAATGCAGAGACTACTGCATCCACACCACAGTCAACAACAGTATCCACACCAACAACTCCAACAACTTTACCCACATCAACTTCATCACCAAGTACAACGTCAATAAAATCCACTTCCAGTGAGTCCTCAACAACTACTTTGCCAGCAGCTTCCAAAATATCTCCTCTGACAGCATCGACAACACAGACAACCTCTGCATCCGCACCAACAATAGCTCCAACTACATCACAAAGTAGCACATCTGCCACACCAACAACTACGGAAAGTTCGACTCCATCCACAACACGCATAACTACAACGTTGTCAACTTCCACATCACACAGCGCAACTACCACAATGGCATCTCCAACCACATTGCCCACTTCCACTGAATCGAATCAACAGACAAACATTCCAACCACAACACCAACACCATTGACGACCGTCACAACAACCAATGCAGAGACTACTGCATCCACACCACAGTCAACAACAGTATCCACACCAACAACTCCAACAACTTTACCCACATCAACTTCATCACCAAGTACAACGTCAATAAAATCCACTTCCAGTGAGTCCTCAACAACTACTTTGCCAGCAGCTTCCAAAATATCTCCTCTGACAGCATCGACAACACAGACAACCTCTGCATCCGCACCAACAATAGCTCCAACTACATCACAAAGTAGCACATCTGCCACACCAACAACTACGGAAAGTTCGACTCCATCCACAACACGCATAACTACAACGTTGTCAACTTCCACATCACACAGCGCAACTACCACAATGGCATCTCCAACCACATTGCCCACTTCCACTGAATCGAATCAACAGACAAACATTCCAACCACAACACCAACACCATTGACGACCGTCACAACAACCAATGCAGAGACTACTGCATCCACACCACAGTCAACAACAGTATCCACACCAACAACTCCAACAACTTTACCCACATCAACTTCATCACCAAGTACAACGTCAATAAAATCCACTTCCAGTGAGTCCTCAACAACTACTTTGCCAGCAGCTTCCAAAATATCTCCTCTGACAGCATCGACAACACAGACAACCTCTGCATCCGCACCAACAATAGCTCCAACTACATCACAAAGTAGCACATCTGCCACACCAACAACTACGGAAAGTTCGACTCCATCCACAACACGCATAACTACAACGTTGTCAACTTCCACATCACACAGCGCAACTACCACAATGGCATCTCCAACCACATTGCCCACTTCCACTGAATCGAATCAACAGACAAACATTCCAACCACAACACCAACACCATTGACGACCGTCACAACAACCAATGCAGAGACTACTGCATCCACACCACAGTCAACAACAGTATCCACACCAACAACTCCAACAACTTTACCCACATCAACTTCATCACCAAGTACAACGTCAATAAAATCCACTTCCAGTGAGTCCTCAACAACTACTTTGCCAGCAGCTTCCAAAATATCTCCTCTGACAGCATCGACAACACAGACAACCTCTGCATCCGCACCAACAATAGCTCCAACTACATCACAAAGTAGCACATCTGCCACACCAACAACTACGGAAAGTTCGACTCCATCCACAACACGCATAACTACAACGTTGTCAACTTCCACATCACACAGCGCAACTACCACAATGGCATCTCCAACCACATTGCCCACTTCCACTGAATCGAATCAACAGACAAACATTCCAACCACAACACCAACACCATTGACGACCGTCACAACAACCAATGCAGAGACTACTGCATCCACACCACAGTCAACAACAGTATCCACACCAACAACTCCAACAACTTTACCCACATCAACTTCATCACCAAGTACAACGTCAATAAAATCCACTTCCAGTGAGTCCTCAACAACTACTTTGCCAGCAGCTTCCAAAATATCTCCTCTGACAGCATCGACAACACAGACAACCTCTGCATCCGCACCAACAATAGCTCCAACTACATCACAAAGTAGCACATCTGCCACACCAACAACTACGGAAAGTTCGACTCCATCCACAACACGCATAACTACAACGTTGTCAACTTCCACATCACACAGCGCAACTACCACAATGGCATCTCCAACCACATTGCCCACTTCCACTGAATCGAATCAACAGACAAACATTCCAACCACAACACCAACACCATTGACGACCGTCACAACAACCAATGCAGAGACTACTGCATCCACACCACAGTCAACAACAGTATCCACACCAACAACTCCAACAACTTTACCCACATCAACTTCATCACCAAGTACAACGTCAATAAAATCCACTTCCAGTGAGTCCTCAACAACTACTTTGCCAGCAGCTTCCAAAATATCTCCTCTGACAGCATCGACAACACAGACAACCTCTGCATCCGCACCAACAATAGCTCCAACTACATCACAAAGTAGCACATCTGCCACACCAACAACTACGGAAAGTTCGACTCCATCCACAACACGCATAACTACAACGTTGTCAACTTCCACATCACACAGCGCAACTACCACAATGGCATCTCCAACCACATTGCCCACTTCCACTGAATCGAATCAACAGACAAACATTCCAACCACAACACCAACACCATTGACGACCGTCACAACAACCAATGCAGAGACTACTGCATCCACACCACAGTCAACAACAGTATCCACACCAACAACTCCAACAACTTTACCCACATCTACTTCATCACCAAGTACAACTTCAATAAAATCCACTTCCAGTGAGTCCTCAACAACTACTTTGCCAGCAGTTTCCAAAATATCTCCTCTGACAGCATCGACAACACAGACAACCTCTGCATCCGCACCAACAATAGCTCCAACTACATCACAAAGTAGCACATCTGCCACACCAACAACTACGGAAAGTTCGACTCCATCCACAACACGCATAACTACAACGTTGTCATCTTCGACCGCTTCCACATCACCCAGCCCAAATACCACAATAGCATCTCAAACCACATTGCCCACTTCCACTGAATCGAATCAACAGACAAACATTCCAACCACAACACCAACTTCATTGACAACAGTCACAACAACCAATTCAGAGACTACTGCATCTACACCACAGTCAACAACAGTATCCACTCCAACAATTCCAACAACTTTACCCACATCAACTTCATCACCAAGTACAACTTCAATAAAATCCACTTCCAGTGAGTCCTCAACAACTACTTTGCCAGCAGCTTCCAAAATATCTCCTCTGACAGCATCGACAACACAGACAACCTCTGCATCCGCACCAACAATAGCTCCAACTACATCACAAAGTAGCACATCTGCCACACCAACAACTACGGAAAGTTCGACTCCATCCACAACACGCATAACTACAACGTTGTCAACTTCCACATCACACAGCGCAACTACCACAATGGCATCTCCAACCACATTGCCCACTTCCACTGAATCGAATCAACAGACAAACATTCCAACCACAACACCAACACCATTGACGACCGTCACAACAACCAATGCAGAGACTACTGCATCCACACCACAGTCAACAACAGTATCCACACCAACAACTCCAACAACTTTACCCACATCAACTTCATCACCAAGTACAACGTCAATAAAATCCACTTCCAGTGAGTCCTCAACAACTACTTTGCCAGCAGCTTCCAAAATATCTCCTCTGACAGCATCGACAACACAGACAACCTCTGCATCCGCACCAACAATAGCTCCAACTACATCACAAAGTAGCACATCTGCCACACCAACAACTACGGAAAGTTCGACTCCATCCACAACACGCATAACTACAACGTTGTCAACTTCCACATCACACAGCGCAACTACCACAATGGCATCTCCAACCACATTGCCCACTTCCACTGAATCGAATCAACAGACAAACATTCCAACCACAACACCAACACCATTGACGACCGTCACAACAACCAATGCAGAGACTACTGCATCCACACCACAGTCAACAACAGTATCCACACCAACAACTCCAACAACTTTACCCACATCAACTTCATCACCAAGTACAACGTCAATAAAATCCACTTCCAGTGAGTCCTCAACAACTACTTTGCCAGCAGCTTCCAAAATATCTCCTCTGACAGCATCGACAACACAGACAACCTCTGCATCCGCACCAACAATAGCTCCAACTACATCACAAAGTAGCACATCTGCCACACCAACAACTACGGAAAGTTCGACTCCATCCACAACACGCATAACTACAACGTTGTCAACTTCCACATCACACAGCGCAACTACCACAATGGCATCTCCAACCACATTGCCCACTTCCACTGAATCGAATCAACAGACAAACATTCCAACCACAACACCAACACCATTGACGACCGTCACAACAACCAATGCAGAGACTACTGCATCCACACCACAGTCAACAACAGTATCCACACCAACAACTCCAACAACTTTACCCACATCAACTTCATCACCAAGTACAACGTCAATAAAATCCACTTCCAGTGAGTCCTCAACAACTACTTTGCCAGCAGCTTCCAAAATATCTCCTCTGACAGCATCGACAACACAGACAACCTCTGCATCCGCACCAACAATAGCTCCAACTACATCACAAAGTAGCACATCTGCCACACCAACAACTACGGAAAGTTCGACTCCATCCACAACACGCATAACTACAACGTTGTCAACTTCCACATCACACAGCGCAACTACCACAATGGCATCTCCAACCACATTGCCCACTTCCACTGAATCGAATCAACAGACAAACATTCCAACCACAACACCAACACCATTGACGACCGTCACAACAACCAATGCAGAGACTACTGCATCCACACCACAGTCAACAACAGTATCCACACCAACAACTCCAACAACTTTACCCACATCAACTTCATCACCAAGTACAACGTCAATAAAATCCACTTCCAGTGAGTCCTCAACAACTACTTTGCCAGCAGCTTCCAAAATATCTCCTCTGACAGCATCGACAACACAGACAACCTCTGCATCCGCACCAACAATAGCTCCAACTACATCACAAAGTAGCACATCTGCCACACCAACAACTACGGAAAGTTCGACTCCATCCACAACACGCATAACTACAACGTTGTCAACTTCCACATCACACAGCGCAACTACCACAATGGCATCTCCAACCACATTGCCCACTTCCACTGAATCGAATCAACAGACAAACATTCCAACCACAACACCAACACCATTGACGACCGTCACAACAACCAATGCAGAGACTACTGCATCCACACCACAGTCAACAACAGTATCCACACCAACAACTCCAACAACTTTACCCACATCAACTTCATCACCAAGTACAACGTCAATAAAATCCACTTCCAGTGAGTCCTCAACAACTACTTTGCCAGCAGCTTCCAAAATATCTCCTCTGACAGCATCGACAACACAGACAACCTCTGCATCCGCACCAACAATAGCTCCAACTACATCACAAAGTAGCACATCTGCCACACCAACAACTACGGAAAGTTCGACTCCATCCACAACACGCATAACTACAACGTTGTCAACTTCCACATCACACAGCGCAACTACCACAATGGCATCTCCAACCACATTGCCCACTTCCACTGAATCGAATCAACAGACAAACATTCCAACCACAACACCAACACCATTGACGACCGTCACAACAACCAATGCAGAGACTACTGCATCCACACCACAGTCAACAACAGTATCCACACCAACAACTCCAACAACTTTACCCACATCAACTTCATCACCAAGTACAACGTCAATAAAATCCACTTCCAGTGAGTCCTCAACAACTACTTTGCCAGCAGCTTCCAAAATATCTCCTCTGACAGCATCGACAACACAGACAACCTCTGCATCCGCACCAACAATAGCTCCAACTACATCACAAAGTAGCACATCTGCCACACCAACAACTACGGAAAGTTCGACTCCATCCACAACACGCATAACTACAACGTTGTCAACTTCCACATCACACAGCGCAACTACCACAATGGCATCTCCAACCACATTGCCCACTTCCACTGAATCGAATCAACAGACAAACATTCCAACCACAACACCAACACCATTGACGACCGTCACAACAACCAATGCAGAGACTACTGCATCCACACCACAGTCAACAACAGTATCCACACCAACAACTCCAACAACTTTACCCACATCTACTTCATCACCAAGTACAACTTCAATAAAATCCACTTCCAGTGAGTCCTCAACAACTACTTTGCCAGCAGTTTCCACAATATCTCCTCTGACGGCATCGACAACACAGACAACCGCTGCATTCCCATCAACAGAAGCTTCAACTACATCACAGAGTAGCACATCTGCCACACCAACAACTACGGAAAGTTCGACTCCATCCACAACACGGATAACTACAACGTTGTCAACTTCCACCGCTTCCACATCACACAGCGCATCTACCACAATGGCATCTCCAACCACATTGCCCACTTCCACTGAATCGAATCAACAGACAACCATTCCAACCACAACACCAACACCATTGACCACCGTCACAACAACCAATGCAGAGACTACTGCATCCACACCACAGTCAACAACAGTATCCACACCAACAACTCCAACAACTTTACCCACATCTACTTCATCACCAAGTACAACTTCAATAAAATCCACTTCCAGTGAGTCCTCAACAACTACTTTGCCAGCAGCTTCCAAAATATCTCCTCTGACAGCATCGACA
This sequence comes from Brachyhypopomus gauderio, assembly GCF_052324685.1. Lineage (NCBI taxonomy): Eukaryota > Metazoa > Chordata > Actinopteri > Gymnotiformes > Hypopomidae > Brachyhypopomus > Brachyhypopomus gauderio. The sequence continues at coordinate 34,168 of NW_027507039.1, read as the reverse complement.
ACACAGACAACCTCTGCATCCGCACCAACAATAGCTCCAACTACATCACAAAGTAGCACATCTGCCACACCAACAACTACGGAAAGTTCGACTCCATCCACAACACGCATAACTACAACGTTGTCATCTTCGACCGCTTCCACATCACCCAGCCCAAATACCACAATAGCATCTCAAACCACATTGCCCACTTCCACTGAATCGAATCAACAGACAAACATTCCAACCACAACACCAACTTCATTGACAACAGTCACAACAACCAATTCAGAGACTACTGCATCTACACCACAGTCAACAACAGTATCCACTCCAACAATTCCAACAACTTTACCCACATCAACTTCATCACCAAGTACAACTTCAATAAAATCCACTTCCAGTGAGTCCTCAACAACTACTTTGCCAGCAGCTTCCAAAATATCTCCTCTGACAGCATCGACAACACAGACAACCTCTGCATCCGCACCAACAATAGCTCCAACTACATCACAAAGTAGCACATCTGCCACACCAACAACTACGGAAAGTTCGACTCCATCCACAACACGCATAACTACAACGTTGTCAACTTCCACATCACACAGCGCAACTACCACAATGGCATCTCCAACCACATTGCCCACTTCCACTGAATCGAATCAACAGACAAACATTCCAACCACAACACCAACACCATTGACGACCGTCACAACAACCAATGCAGAGACTACTGCATCCACACCACAGTCAACAACAGTATCCACACCAACAACTCCAACAACTTTACCCACATCAACTTCATCACCAAGTACAACGTCAATAAAATCCACTTCCAGTGAGTCCTCAACAACTACTTTGCCAGCAGCTTCCAAAATATCTCCTCTGACAGCATCGACAACACAGACAACCTCTGCATCCGCACCAACAATAGCTCCAACTACATCACAAAGTAGCACATCTGCCACACCAACAACTACGGAAAGTTCGACTCCATCCACAACACGCATAACTACAACGTTGTCAACTTCCACATCACACAGCGCAACTACCACAATGGCATCTCCAACCACATTGCCCACTTCCACTGAATCGAATCAACAGACAAACATTCCAACCACAACACCAACACCATTGACGACCGTCACAACAACCAATGCAGAGACTACTGCATCCACACCACAGTCAACAACAGTATCCACACCAACAACTCCAACAACTTTACCCACATCAACTTCATCACCAAGTACAACGTCAATAAAATCCACTTCCAGTGAGTCCTCAACAACTACTTTGCCAGCAGCTTCCAAAATATCTCCTCTGACAGCATCGACAACACAGACAACCTCTGCATCCGCACCAACAATAGCTCCAACTACATCACAAAGTAGCACATCTGCCACACCAACAACTACGGAAAGTTCGACTCCATCCACAACACGCATAACTACAACGTTGTCAACTTCCACATCACACAGCGCAACTACCACAATGGCATCTCCAACCACATTGCCCACTTCCACTGAATCGAATCAACAGACAAACATTCCAACCACAACACCAACACCATTGACGACCGTCACAACAACCAATGCAGAGACTACTGCATCCACACCACAGTCAACAACAGTATCCACACCAACAACTCCAACAACTTTACCCACATCAACTTCATCACCAAGTACAACGTCAATAAAATCCACTTCCAGTGAGTCCTCAACAACTACTTTGCCAGCAGCTTCCAAAATATCTCCTCTGACAGCATCGACAACACAGACAACCTCTGCATCCGCACCAACAATAGCTCCAACTACATCACAAAGTAGCACATCTGCCACACCAACAACTACGGAAAGTTCGACTCCATCCACAACACGCATAACTACAACGTTGTCAACTTCCACATCACACAGCGCAACTACCACAATGGCATCTCCAACCACATTGCCCACTTCCACTGAATCGAATCAACAGACAAACATTCCAACCACAACACCAACACCATTGACGACCGTCACAACAACCAATGCAGAGACTACTGCATCCACACCACAGTCAACAACAGTATCCACACCAACAACTCCAACAACTTTACCCACATCAACTTCATCACCAAGTACAACGTCAATAAAATCCACTTCCAGTGAGTCCTCAACAACTACTTTGCCAGCAGCTTCCAAAATATCTCCTCTGACAGCATCGACAACACAGACAACCTCTGCATCCGCACCAACAATAGCTCCAACTACATCACAAAGTAGCACATCTGCCACACCAACAACTACGGAAAGTTCGACTCCATCCACAACACGCATAACTACAACGTTGTCAACTTCCACATCACACAGCGCAACTACCACAATGGCATCTCCAACCACATTGCCCACTTCCACTGAATCGAATCAACAGACAAACATTCCAACCACAACACCAACACCATTGACGACCGTCACAACAACCAATGCAGAGACTACTGCATCCACACCACAGTCAACAACAGTATCCACACCAACAACTCCAACAACTTTACCCACATCTACTTCATCACCAAGTACAACTTCAATAAAATCCACTTCCAGTGAGTCCTCAACAACTACTTTGCCAGCAGTTTCCACAATATCTCCTCTGACGGCATCGACAACACAGACAACCGCTGCATTCCCATCAACAGAAGCTTCAACTACATCACAGAGTAGCACATCTGCCACACCAACAACTACGGAAAGTTCGACTCCATCCACAACACGGATAACTACAACGTTGTCAACTTCCACCGCTTCCACATCACACAGCGCATCTACCACAATGGCATCTCCAACCACATTGCCCACTTCCACTGAATCGAATCAACAGACAACCATTCCAACCACAACACCAACACCATTGACCACCGTCACAACAACCAATGCAGAGACTACTGCATCCACACCACAGTCAACAACAGTATCCACACCAACAACTCCAACAACTTTACCCACATCTACTTCATCACCAAGTACAACTTCAATAAAATCCACTTCCAGTGAGTCCTCAACAACTACTTTGCCAGCAGCTTCCAAAATATCTCCTCTGACAGCATCGACAACACAGACAACCTCTGCATCCGCACCAACAATAGCTCCAACTACATCACAAAGTAGCACATCTGCCACACCAACAACTACGGAAAGTTCGACTCCATCCACAACACGCATAACTACAACGTTGTCATCTTCGACCGCTTCCACATCACCCAGCCCAAATACCACAATAGCATCTCAAACCACATTGCCCACTTCCACTGAATCGAATCAACAGACAAACATTCCAACCACAACACCAACTTCATTGACAACAGTCACAACAACCAATTCAGAGACTACTGCATCTACACCACAGTCAACAACAGTATCCACTCCAACAATTCCAACAACTTTACCCACATCAACTTCATCACCAAGTACAACTTCAATAAAATCCACTTCCAGTGAGTCCTCAACAACTACTTTGCCAGCAGCTTCCAAAATATCTCCTCTGACAGCATCGACAACACAGACAACCTCTGCATCCGCACCAACAATAGCTCCAACTACATCACAAAGTAGCACATCTGCCACACCAACAACTACGGAAAGTTCGACTCCATCCACAACACGCATAACTACAACGTTGTCAACTTCCACATCACACAGCGCAACTACCACAATGGCATCTCCAACCACATTGCCCACTTCCACTGAATCGAATCAACAGACAAACATTCCAACCACAACACCAACACCATTGACGACCGTCACAACAACCAATGCAGAGACTACTGCATCCACACCACAGTCAACAACAGTATCCACACCAACAACTCCAACAACTTTACCCACATCAACTTCATCACCAAGTACAACGTCAATAAAATCCACTTCCAGTGAGTCCTCAACAACTACTTTGCCAGCAGCTTCCAAAATATCTCCTCTGACAGCATCGACAACACAGACAACCTCTGCATCCGCACCAACAATAGCTCCAACTACATCACAAAGTAGCACATCTGCCACACCAACAACTACGGAAAGTTCGACTCCATCCACAACACGCATAACTACAACGTTGTCAACTTCCACATCACACAGCGCAACTACCACAATGGCATCTCCAACCACATTGCCCACTTCCACTGAATCGAATCAACAGACAAACATTCCAACCACAACACCAACACCATTGACGACCGTCACAACAACCAATGCAGAGACTACTGCATCCACACCACAGTCAACAACAGTATCCACACCAACAACTCCAACAACTTTACCCACATCAACTTCATCACCAAGTACAACGTCAATAAAATCCACTTCCAGTGAGTCCTCAACAACTACTTTGCCAGCAGCTTCCAAAATATCTCCTCTGACAGCATCGACAACACAGACAACCTCTGCATCCGCACCAACAATAGCTCCAACTACATCACAAAGTAGCACATCTGCCACACCAACAACTACGGAAAGTTCGACTCCATCCACAACACGCATAACTACAACGTTGTCAACTTCCACATCACACAGCGCAACTACCACAATGGCATCTCCAACCACATTGCCCACTTCCACTGAATCGAATCAACAGACAAACATTCCAACCACAACACCAACACCATTGACGACCGTCACAACAACCAATGCAGAGACTACTGCATCCACACCACAGTCAACAACAGTATCCACACCAACAACTCCAACAACTTTACCCACATCAACTTCATCACCAAGTACAACGTCAATAAAATCCACTTCCAGTGAGTCCTCAACAACTACTTTGCCAGCAGCTTCCAAAATATCTCCTCTGACAGCATCGACAACACAGACAACCTCTGCATCCGCACCAACAATAGCTCCAACTACATCACAAAGTAGCACATCTGCCACACCAACAACTACGGAAAGTTCGACTCCATCCACAACACGCATAACTACAACGTTGTCATCTTCGACCGCTTCCACATCACCCAGCCCAAATACCACAATAGCATCTCAAACCACATTGCCCACTTCCACTGAATCGAATCAACAGACAAACATTCCAACCACAACACCAACTTCATTGACAACAGTCACAACAACCAATTCAGATACTACTGCATCTACACCACAGTCAACAACAGTATCCACTCCAACAATTCCAACAACTTTACCCACATCAACTTCATCACCAAGTACAACTTCAATAAAATCCACTTCCAGTGAGTCCTCAACAACTACTTTGCCAGCAGCTTCCAAAATATCTCCTCTGACAGCATCGACAACACAGACAACCTCTGCATCCGCACCAACAATAGCTCCAACTACATCACAAAGTAGCACATCTGCCACACCAACAACTACGGAAAGTTCGACTCCATCCACAACACGCATAACTACAACGTTGTCAACTTCCACATCACACAGCGCAACTACCACAATGGCATCTCTAACCACATTGCCCACTTCCACTGAATCGAATCAACAGACAAACATTCCAACCACAACACCAACACCATTGACGACCGTCACAACAACCAATGCAGAGACTACTGCATCCACACCACAGTCAACAACAGTATCCACACCAACAACTCCAACAACTTTACCCACATCAACTTCATCACCAAGTACAACGTCAATAAAATCCACTTCCAGTGAGTCCTCAACAACTACTTTGCCAGCAGCTTCCAAAATATCTCCTCTGACAGCATCGACAACACAGACAACCTCTGCATCCGCACCAACAATAGCTCCAACTACATCACAAAGTAGCACATCTGCCACACCAACAACTACGGAAAGTTCGACTCCATCCACAACACGCATAACTACAACGTTGTCAACTTCCACATCACACAGCGCAACTACCACAATGGCATCTCCAACCACATTGCCCACTTCCACTGAATCGAATCAACAGACAAACATTCCAACCACAACACCAACACCATTGACGACCGTCACAACAACCAATGCAGAGACTACTGCATCCACACCACAGTCAACAACAGTATCCACACCAACAACTCCAACAACTTTACCCACATCAACTTCATCACCAAGTACAACGTCAATAAAATCCACTTCCAGTGAGTCCTCAACAACTACTTTGCCAGCAGCTTCCAAAATATCTCCTCTGACAGCATCGACAACACAGACAACCTCTGCATCCGCACCAACAATAGCTCCAACTACATCACAAAGTAGCACATCTGCCACACCAACAACTACGGAAAGTTCGACTCCATCCACAACACGCATAACTACAACGTTGTCATCTTCGACCGCTTCCACATCACCCAGCCCAAATACCACAATAGCATCTCAAACCACATTGCCCACTTCCACTGAATCGAATCAACAGACAAACATTCCAACCACAACACCAACTTCATTGACAACAGTCACAACAACCAATTCAGAGACTACTGCATCTACACCACAGTCAACAACAGTATCCACTCCAACAATTCCAACAACTTTACCCACATCAACTTCATCACCAAGTACAACTTCAATAAAATCCACTTCCAGTGAGTCCTCAACAACTACTTTGCCAGCAGCTTCCAAAATATCTCCTCTGACAGCATCGACAACACAGACAACCTCTGCATCCGCACCAACAATAGCTCCAACTACATCACAAAGTAGCACATCTGCCACACCAACAACTACGGAAAGTTCGACTCCATCCACAACACGCATAACTACAACGTTGTCAACTTCCACATCACACAGCGCAACTACCACAATGGCATCTCCAACCACATTGCCCACTTCCACTGAATCGAATCAACAGACAAACATTCCAACCACAACACCAACACCATTGACGACCGTCACAACAACCAATGCAGAGACTACTGCATCCACACCACAGTCAACAACAGTATCCACACCAACAACTCCAACAACTTTACCCACATCAACTTCATCACCAAGTACAACGTCAATAAAATCCACTTCCAGTGAGTCCTCAACAACTACTTTGCCAGCAGCTTCCAAAATATCTCCTCTGACAGCATCGACAACACAGACAACCTCTGCATCCGCACCAACAATAGCTCCAACTACATCACAAAGTAGCACATCTGCCACACCAACAACTACGGAAAGTTCGACTCCATCCACAACACGCATAACTACAACGTTGTCAACTTCCACATCACACAGCGCAACTACCACAATGGCATCTCCAACCACATTGCCCACTTCCACTGAATCGAATCAACAGACAAACATTCCAACCACAACACCAACACCATTGACGACCGTCACAACAACCAATGCAGAGACTACTGCATCCACACCACAGTCAACAACAGTATCCACACCAACAACTCCAACAACTTTACCCACATCAACTTCATCACCAAGTACAACGTCAATAAAATCCACTTCCAGTGAGTCCTCAACAACTACTTTGCCAGCAGCTTCCAAAATATCTCCTCTGACAGCATCGACAACACAGACAACCTCTGCATCCGCACCAACAATAGCTCCAACTACATCACAAAGTAGCACATCTGCCACACCAACAACTACGGAAAGTTCGACTCCATCCACAACACGCATAACTACAACGTTGTCAACTTCCACATCACACAGCGCAACTACCACAATGGCATCTCCAACCACATTGCCCACTTCCACTGAATCGAATCAACAGACAAACATTCCAACCACAACACCAACACCATTGACGACCGTCACAACAACCAATGCAGAGACTACTGCATCCACACCACAGTCAACAACAGTATCCACACCAACAACTCCAACAACTTTACCCACATCAACTTCATCACCAAGTACAACGTCAATAAAATCCACTTCCAGTGAGTCCTCAACAACTACTTTGCCAGCAGCTTCCAAAATATCTCCTCTGACAGCATCGACAACACAGACAACCTCTGCATCCGCACCAACAATAGCTCCAACTACATCACAAAGTAGCACATCTGCCACACCAACAACTACGGAAAGTTCGACTCCATCCACAACACGCATAACTACAACGTTGTCAACTTCCACATCACACAGCGCAACTACCACAATGGCATCTCCAACCACATTGCCCACTTCCACTGAATCGAATCAACAGACAAACATTCCAACCACAACACCAACACCATTGACGACCGTCACAACAACCAATGCAGAGACTACTGCATCCACACCACAGTCAACAACAGTATCCACACCAACAACTCCAACAACTTTACCCACATCTACTTCATCACCAAGTACAACTTCAATAAAATCCACTTCCAGTGAGTCCTCAACAACTACTTTGCCAGCAGTTTCCACAATATCTCCTCTGACGGCATCGACAACACAGACAACCGCTGCATTCCCATCAACAGAAGCTTCAACTACATCACAGAGTAGCACATCTGCCACACCAACAACTACGGAAAGTTCGACTCCATCCACAACACGGATAACTACAACGTTGTCAACTTCCACCGCTTCCACATCACACAGCGCATCTACCACAATGGCATCTCCAACCACATTGCCCACTTCCACTGAATCGAATCAACAGACAACCATTCCAACCACAACACCAACACCATTGACCACCGTCACAACAACCAATGCAGAGACTACTGCATCCACACCACAGTCAACAACAGTATCCACACCAACAACTCCAACAACTTTACCCACATCTACTTCATCACCAAGTACAACTTCAATAAAATCCACTTCCAGTGAGTCCTCAACAACTACTTTGCCAGCAGCTTCCAAAATATCTCCTCTGACAGCATCGACAACACAGACAACCTCTGCATCCGCACCAACAATAGCTCCAACTACATCACAAAGTAGCACATCTGCCACACCAACAACTACGGAAAGTTCGACTCCATCCACAACACGCATAACTACAACGTTGTCATCTTCGACCGCTTCCACATCACCCAGCCCAAATACCACAATAGCATCTCAAACCACATTGCCCACTTCCACTGAATCGAATCAACAGACAAACATTCCAACCACAACACCAACTTCATTGACAACAGTCACAACAACCAATTCAGAGACTACTGCATCTACACCACAGTCAACAACAGTATCCACTCCAACAATTCCAACAACTTTACCCACATCAACTTCATCACCAAGTACAACTTCAATAAAATCCACTTCCAGTGAGTCCTCAACAACTACTTTGCCAGCAGCTTCCAAAATATCTCCTCTGACAGCATCGACAACACAGACAACCTCTGCATCCGCACCAACAATAGCTCCAACTACATCACAAAGTAGCACATCTGCCACACCAACAACTACGGAAAGTTCGACTCCATCCACAACACGCATAACTACAACGTTGTCAACTTCCACATCACACAGCGCAACTACCACAATGGCATCTCCAACCACATTGCCCACTTCCACTGAATCGAATCAACAGACAAACATTCCAACCACAACACCAACACCATTGACGACCGTCACAACAACCAATGCAGAGACTACTGCATCCACACCACAGTCAACAACAGTATCCACACCAACAACTCCAACAACTTTACCCACATCAACTTCATCACCAAGTACAACGTCAATAAAATCCACTTCCAGTGAGTCCTCAACAACTACTTTGCCAGCAGCTTCCAAAATATCTCCTCTGACAGCATCGACAACACAGACAACCTCTGCATCCGCACCAACAATAGCTCCAACTACATCACAAAGTAGCACATCTGCCACACCAACAACTACGGAAAGTTCGACTCCATCCACAACACGCATAACTACAACGTTGTCAACTTCCACATCACACAGCGCAACTACCACAATGGCATCTCCAACCACATTGCCCACTTCCACTGAATCGAATCAACAGACAAACATTCCAACCACAACACCAACACCATTGACGACCGTCACAACAACCAATGCAGAGACTACTGCATCCACACCACAGTCAACAACAGTATCCACACCAACAACTCCAACAACTTTACCCACATCAACTTCATCACCAAGTACAACGTCAATAAAATCCACTTCCAGTGAGTCCTCAACAACTACTTTGCCAGCAGCTTCCAAAATATCTCCTCTGACAGCATCGACAACACAGACAACCTCTGCATCCGCACCAACAATAGCTCCAACTACATCACAAAGTAGCACATCTGCCACACCAACAACTACGGAAAGTTCGACTCCATCCACAACACGCATAACTACAACGTTGTCAACTTCCACATCACACAGCGCAACTACCACAATGGCATCTCCAACCACATTGCCCACTTCCACTGAATCGAATCAACAGACAAACATTCCAACCACAACACCAACACCATTGACGACCGTCACAACAACCAATGCAGAGACTACTGCATCCACACCACAGTCAACAACAGTATCCACACCAACAACTCCAACAACTTTACCCACATCAACTTCATCACCAAGTACAACGTCAATAAAATCCACTTCCAGTGAGTCCTCAACAACTACTTTGCCAGCAGCTTCCAAAATATCTCCTCTGACAGCATCGACAACACAGACAACCTCTGCATCCGCACCAACAATAGCTCCAACTACATCACAAAGTAGCACATCTGCCACACCAACAACTACGGAAAGTTCGACTCCATCCACAACACGCATAACTACAACGTTGTCATCTTCGACCGCTTCCACATCACCCAGCCCAAATACCACAATAGCATCTCAAACCACATTGCCCACTTCCACTGAATCGAATCAACAGACAAACATTCCAACCACAACACCAACTTCATTGACAACAGTCACAACAACCAATTCAGATACTACTGCATCTACACCACAGTCAACAACAGTATCCACTCCAACAATTCCAACAACTTTACCCACATCAACTTCATCACCAAGTACAACTTCAATAAAATCCACTTCCAGTGAGTCCTCAACAACTACTTTGCCAGCAGCTTCCAAAATATCTCCTCTGACAGCATCGACAACACAGACAACCTCTGCATCCGCACCAACAATAGCTCCAACTACATCACAAAGTAGCACATCTGCCACACCAACAACTACGGAAAGTTCGACTCCATCCACAACACGCATAACTACAACGTTGTCAACTTCCACATCACACAGCGCAACTACCACAATGGCATCTCTAACCACATTGCCCACTTCCACTGAATCGAATCAACAGACAAACATTCCAACCACAACACCAACACCATTGACGACCGTCACAACAACCAATGCAGAGACTACTGCATCCACACCACAGTCAACAACAGTATCCACACCAACAACTCCAACAACTTTACCCACATCAACTTCATCACCAAGTACAACGTCAATAAAATCCACTTCCAGTGAGTCCTCAACAACTACTTTGCCAGCAGCTTCCAAAATATCTCCTCTGACAGCATCGACAACACAGACAACCTCTGCATCCGCACCAACAATAGCTCCAACTACATCACAAAGTAGCACATCTGCCACACCAACAACTACGGAAAGTTCGACTCCATCCACAACACGCATAACTACAACGTTGTCAACTTCCACATCACACAGCGCAACTACCACAATGGCATCTCCAACCACATTGCCCACTTCCACTGAATCGAATCAACAGACAAACATTCCAACCACAACACCAACACCATTGACGACCGTCACAACAACCAATGCAGAGACTACTGCATCCACACCACAGTCAACAACAGTATCCACACCAACAACTCCAACAACTTTACCCACATCAACTTCATCACCAAGTACAACGTCAATAAAATCCACTTCCAGTGAGTCCTCAACAACTACTTTGCCAGCAGCTTCCAAAATATCTCCTCTGACAGCATCGACAACACAGACAACCTCTGCATCCGCACCAACAATAGCTCCAACTACATCACAAAGTAGCACATCTGCCACACCAACAACTACGGAAAGTTCGACTCCATCCACAACACGCATAACTACAACGTTGTCATCTTCGACCGCTTCCACATCACCCAGCCCAAATACCACAATAGCATCTCAAACCACATTGCCCACTTCCACTGAATCGAATCAACAGACAAACATTCCAACCACAACACCAACTTCATTGACAACAGTCACAACAACCAATTCAGAGACTACTGCATCTACACCACAGTCAACAACAGTATCCACTCCAACAATTCCAACAACTTTACCCACATCAACTTCATCACCAAGTACAACTTCAATAAAATCCACTTCCAGTGAGTCCTCAACAACTACTTTGCCAGCAGCTTCCAAAATATCTCCTCTGACAGCATCGACAACACAGACAACCTCTGCATCCGCACCAACAATAGCTCCAACTACATCACAAAGTAGCACATCTGCCACACCAACAACTACGGAAAGTTCGACTCCATCCACAACACGCATAACTACAACGTTGTCAACTTCCACATCACACAGCGCAACTACCACAATGGCATCTCCAACCACATTGCCCACTTCCACTGAATCGAATCAACAGACAAACATTCCAACCACAACACCAACACCATTGACGACCGTCACAACAACCAATGCAGAGACTACTGCATCCACACCACAGTCAACAACAGTATCCACACCAACAACTCCAACAACTTTACCCACATCAACTTCATCACCAAGTACAACGTCAATAAAATCCACTTCCAGTGAGTCCTCAACAACTACTTTGCCAGCAGCTTCCAAAATATCTCCTCTGACAGCATCGACAACACAGACAACCTCTGCATCCGCACCAACAATAGCTCCAACTACATCACAAAGTAGCACATCTGCCACACCAACAACTACGGAAAGTTCGACTCCATCCACAACACGCATAACTACAACGTTGTCAACTTCCACATCACACAGCGCAACTACCACAATGGCATCTCCAACCACATTGCCCACTTCCACTGAATCGAATCAACAGACAAACATTCCAACCACAACACCAACACCATTGACGACCGTCACAACAACCAATGCAGAGACTACTGCATCCACACCACAGTCAACAACAGTATCCACACCAACAACTCCAACAACTTTACCCACATCAACTTCATCACCAAGTACAACGTCAATAAAATCCACTTCCAGTGAGTCCTCAACAACTACTTTGCCAGCAGCTTCCAAAATATCTCCTCTGACAGCATCGACAACACAGACAACCTCTGCATCCGCACCAACAATAGCTCCAACTACATCACAAAGTAGCACATCTGCCACACCAACAACTACGGAAAGTTCGACTCCATCCACAACACGCATAACTACAACGTTGTCATCTTCGACCGCTTCCACATCACCCAGCCCAAATACCACAATGGCATCTCAAACCACATTGCCCACTTCCACTGAATCGAATCAACAGACAAACATTCCAACCACAACACCAACTTCATTGACGACAGTCACAACAACCAATTCAGAGACTACTGCATCTACACCACAGTCAACAACAGTATCCACTCCAACAATTCCAACAACTTTACCCACATCAACTTCATCACCAAGTACAACTTCAATAAAATCCACTTCCAGTGAGTCCTCAACAACTACTTTGCCAGCAGCTTCCAAAATATCTCCTCTGACAGCATCGACAACACAGACAACCTCTGCATCCGCACCAACAATAGCTCCAACTACATCACAAAGTAGCACATCTGCCACACCAACAACTACGGAAAGTTCGACTCCATCCACAACACGCATAACTACAACGTTGTCAACTTCCACATCACACAGCGCAACTACCACAATGGCATCTCCAACCACATTGCCCACTTCCACTGAATCGAATCAACAGACAAACATTCCAACCACAACACCAACACCATTGACGACCGTCACAACAACCAATTCAGAGACTACTGCATCCACACCACAGTCAACAACAGTATCCACTCCAACAACTCCAACAACTTTACCCACATCAACTTCATCACCAAGTACAACGTCAATAAAATCCACTTCCAGTGAGTCCTCAACAACTACTTTGCCAGCAGCTTCCAAAATATCTCCTCTGACAGCATCGGCAACACAGACAACCTCTGCATCCGCACCAACAATAGCTCCAACTACATCACAAAGTAGCACATCTGCCACACCAACAACTACGGAAAGTTCGACTCCATCCACAACACGCATAACTACAACGTTGTCAACTTCCACATCAGACAGCGCAACTACCACAATGGCATCTCCAACCACATTGCCCACTTCCACTGAATCGAATCAACAGACAAACATTCCAACCACAACACCAACACCATTGACGACCGTCACAACAACCAATGCAGAGACTACTGCATCCACACCACAGTCAACAACAATATCCACACCAACAACTCCAACAACTTTACCCACATCAACTTCATCACCAAGTACAACGTCAATAAAATCCACTTCCAGTGAGTCCTCAACAACTACTTTGCCAGCAGCTTCCAAAATATCTCCTCTGACAGCATCGGCAACACAGACAACCTCTGCATCCGCACCAACAATAGCTCCAACTACATCACAAAGTAGCACATCTGCCACACCAACAACTACGGAAAGTTCGACTCCATCCACAACACGCATAACTACAACGTTGTCAACTTCCACATCACACAGCGCAACTACCACAATGGCATCTCCAACCACATTGCCCACTTCCACTGAATCGAATCAACAGACAAACATTCCAACCACAACACCAACACCATTGACGACCGTCACAACAACCAATGCAGAGACTACTGCATCCACACCACAGTCAACAACAGTATCCACACCAACAACTCCAACAACTTTACCCACATCAACTTCATCACCAAGTACAACGTCAATAAAATCCACTTCCAGTGAGTCCTCAACAACTACTTTGCCAGCAGCTTCCAAAATATCTCCTCTGACAGCATCGACAACACAGACAACCTCTGCATCCGCACCAACAATAGCTCCAACTACATCACAAAGTAGCACATCTGCCACACCAACAACTACGGAAAGTTCGACTCCATCCACAACACGCATAACTACAACGTTGTCAACTTCCACATCACACAGCGCAACTACCACAATGGCATCTCCAACCACATTGCCCACTTCCACTGAATCGAATCAACAGACAAACATTCCAACCACAACACCAACACCATTGACGACCGTCACAACAACCAATGCAGAGACTACTGCATCCACACCACAGTCAACAACAGTATCCACACCAACAACTCCAACAACTTTACCCACATCAACTTCATCACCAAGTACAACGTCAATAAAATCCACTTCCAGTGAGTCCTCAACAACTACTTTGCCAGCAGCTTCCAAAATATCTCCTCTGACAGCATCGACAACACAGACAACCTCTGCATCCGCACCAACAATAGCTCCAACTACATCACAAAGTAGCACATCTGCCACACCAACAACTACGGAAAGTTCGACTCCATCCACAACACGCATAACTACAACGTTGTCATCTTCGACCGCTTCCACATCACCCAGCCCAAATACCACAATGGCATCTCAAACCACATTGCCCACTTCCACTGAATCGAATCAACAGACAAACATTCCAACCACAACACCAACTTCATTGACGACCGTCACAACAACCAATTCAGAGACTACTGCATCTACACCACAGTCAACAACAGTATCCACTCCAACAACTCCAACAACTTTACCCACATCAACTTCATCACCAAGTACAACTTCAATAAAATCCACTTCCAGTGAGTCCTCAACAACTACTTTGCCAGCAGCTTCCAAAATATCTCCTCTGACAGCATCGACAACACAGACAACCTCTGCATCCGCACCAACAATAGCTCCAACTACATCACAAAGTAGCACATCTGCCACACCAACAACTACGGAAAGTTCGACTCCATCCACAACACGCATAACTACAACGTTGTCAACTTCCACATCACACAGCGCAACTACCACAATGGCATCTCCAACCACATTGCCCACTTCCACTGAATCGAATCAACAGACAAACATTCCAACCACAACACCAACACCATTGACGACCGTCACAACAACCAATTCAGAGACTACTGCATCCACACCACAGTCAACAACAGTATCCACACCAACAACTCCAACAACTTTACCCACATCAACTTCATCACCAAGTACAACGTCAATAAAATCCACTTCCAGTGAGTCCTCAACAACTACTTTGCCAGCAGCTTCCAAAATATCTCCTCTGACAGCATCGACAACACAGACAACCTCTGCATCCGCACCAACAATAGCTCCAACTACATCACAAAGTAGCACATCTGCCACACCAACAACTACGGAAAGTTCGACTCCATCCACAACACGCATAACTACAACGTTGTCAACTTCCACATCACACAGCGCAACTACCACAATGGCATCTCCAACCACATTGCCCACTTCCACTGAATCGAATCAACAGACAAACATTCCAACCACAACACCAACACCATTGACGACCGTCACAACAACCAATGCAGAGACTACTGCATCCACACCACAGTCAACAACAGTATCCACACCAACAACTCCAACAACTTTACCCACATCAACTTCATCACCAAGTACAACGTCAATAAAATCCACTTCCAGTGAGTCCTCAACAACTACTTTGCCAGCAGCTTCCAAAATATCTCCTCTGACAGCATCGACAACACAGACAACCTCTGCATCCGCACCAACAATAGCTCCAACTACATCACAAAGTAGCACATCTGCCACACCAAAAACTACGGAAAGTTCGACTCCATCCACAACACGCATAACTACAACGTTGTCAACTTCCACATCACACAGCGCAACTACCACAATGGCATCTCCAACCACATTGCCCACTTCCACTGAATCGAATCAACAGACAAACATTCCAACCACAACACCAACACCATTGACGACCGTCACAACAACCAATGCAGAGACTACTGCATCCACACCACAGTCAACAACAGTATCCACACCAACAACTCCAACAACTTTACCCACATCAACTTCATCACCAAGTACAACGTCAATAAAATCCACTTCCAGTGAGTCCTCAACAACTACTTTGCCAGCAGCTTCCAAAATATCTCCTCTGACAGCATCGACAACACAGACAACCTCTGCATCCGCACCAACAATAGCTCCAACTACATCACAAAGTAGCACATCTGCCACACCAACAACTACGGAAAGTTCGACTCCATCCACAACACGCATAACTACAACGTTGTCAACTTCCACATCACACAGCGCAACTACCACAATGGCATCTCCAACCACATTGCCCACTTCCACTGAATCGAATCAACAGACAAACATTCCAACCACAACACCAACACCATTGACGACCGTCACAACAACCAATTCAGAGACTACTGCATCCACACCACAGTCAACAACAGTATCCACTCCAACAACTCCAACAACTTTACCCACATCAACTTCATCACCAAGTACAACGTCAATAAAATCCACTTCCAGTGAGTCCTCAACAACTACTTTGCCAGCAGCTTCCAAAATATCTCCTCTGACAGCATCGACAACACAGACAACCTCTGCATCCGCACCAACAATAGCTCCAACTACATCACAAAGTAGCACATCTGCCACACCAACAACTACGGAAAGTTCGACTCCATCCACAACACGCATAACTACAACGTTGTCAACTTCCACATCACACAGCGCAACTACCACAATGGCATCTCCAACCACATTGCCCACTTCCACTGAATCGAATCAACAGACAAACATTCCAACCACAACACCAACACCATTGACGACCGTCACAACAACCAATGCAGAGACTACTGCATCCACACCACAGTCAACAACAGTATCCACACCAACAACTCCAACAACTTTACCCACATCAACTTCATCACCAAGTACAACGTCAATAAAATCCACTTCCAGTGAGTCCTCAACAACTACTTTGCCAGCAGCTTCCAAAATATCTCCTCTGACAGCATCGACAACACAGACAACCTCTGCATCCGCACCAACAATAGCTCCAACTACATCACAAAGTAGCACATCTGCCACACCAACAACTACGGAAAGTTCGACTCCATCCACAACACGCATAACTACAACGTTGTCATCTTCGACCGCTTCCACATCACCCAGCCCAAATACCACAATGGCATCTCAAACCACATTGCCCACTTCCACTGAATCGAATCAACAGACAAACATTCCAACCACAACACCAACTTCATTGACGACAGTCACAACAACCAATTCAGAGACTACTGCATCTACACCACAGTCAACAACAGTATCCACTCCAACAACTCCAACAACTTTACCCACATCAACTTCATCACCAAGTACAACTTCAATAAAATCCACTTCCAGTGAGTCCTCAACAACTACTTTGCCAGCAGCTTCCAAAATATCTCCTCTGACAGCATCGACAACACAGACAACCTCTGCATCCGCACCAACAATAGCTCCAACTACATCACAAAGTAGCACATCTGCCACACCAACAACTACGGAAAGTTCGACTCCATCCACAACACGCATAACTACAACGTTGTCAACTTCCACATCACACAGCGCAACTACCACAATGGCATCTCCAACCACATTGCCCACTTCCACTGAATCGAATCAACAGACAAACATTCCAACCACAACACCAACACCATTGACGACCGTCACAACAACCAATTCAGAGACTACTGCATCCACACCACAGTCAACAACAGTATCCACACCAACAACTCCAACAACTTTACCCACATCAACTTCATCACCAAGTACAACGTCAATAAAATCCACTTCCAGTGAGTCCTCAACAACTACTTTGCCAGCAGCTTCCAAAATATCTCCTCTGACAGCATCGACAACACAGACAACCTCTGCATCCGCACCAACAATAGCTCCAACTACATCACAAAGTAGCACATCTGCCACACCAACAACTACGGAAAGTTCGACTCCATCCACAACACGCATAACTACAACGTTGTCAACTTCCACATCACACAGCGCAACTACCACAATGGCATCTCCAACCACATTGCCCACTTCCACTGAATCGAATCAACAGACAAACATTCCAACCACAACACCAACACCATTGACGACCGTCACAACAACCAATGCAGAGACTACTGCATCCACACCACAGTCAACAACAGTATCCACACCAACAACTCCAACAACTTTACCCACATCAACTTCATCACCAAGTACAACGTCAATAAAATCCACTTCCAGTGAGTCCTCAACAACTACTTTGCCAGCAGCTTCCAAAATATCTCCTCTGACAGCATCGACAACACAGACAACCTCTGCATCCGCACCAACAATAGCTCCAACTACATCACAAAGTAGCACATCTGCCACACCAAAAACTACGGAAAGTTCGACTCCATCCACAACACGCATAACTACAACGTTGTCAACTTCCACATCACACAGCGCAACTACCACAATGGCATCTCCAACCACATTGCCCACTTCCACTGAATCGAATCAACAGACAAACATTCCAACCACAACACCAACACCATTGACGACCGTCACAACAACCAATGCAGAGACTACTGCATCCACACCACAGTCAACAACAGTATCCACACCAACAACTCCAACAACTTTACCCACATCAACTTCATCACCAAGTACAACGTCAATAAAATCCACTTCCAGTGAGTCCTCAACAACTACTTTGCCAGCAGCTTCCAAAATATCTCCTCTGACAGCATCGACAACACAGACAACCTCTGCATCCGCACCAACAATAGCTCCAACTACATCACAAAGTAGCACATCTGCCACACCAACAACTACGGAAAGTTCGACTCCATCCACAACACGCATAACTACAACGTTGTCAACTTCCACATCACACAGCGCAACTACCACAATGGCATCTCCAACCACATTGCCCACTTCCACTGAATCGAATCAACAGACAAACATTCCAACCACAACACCAACACCATTGACGACCGTCACAACAACCAATTCAGAGACTACTGCATCCACACCACAGTCAACAACAGTATCCACTCCAACAACTCCAACAACTTTACCCACATCAACTTCATCACCAAGTACAACGTCAATAAAATCCACTTCCAGTGAGTCCTCAACAACTACTTTGCCAGCAGCTTCCAAAATATCTCCTCTGACAGCATCGACAACACAGACAACCTCTGCATCCGCACCAACAATAGCTCCAACTACATCACAAAGTAGCACATCTGCCACACCAACAACTACGGAAAGTTCGACTCCATCCACAACACGCATAACTACAACGTTGTCAACTTCCACATCACACAGCGCAACTACCACAATGGCATCTCCAACCACATTGCCCACTTCCACTGAATCGAATCAACAGACAAACATTCCAACCACAACACCAACACCATTGACGACCGTCACAACAACCAATGCAGAGACTACTGCATCCACACCACAGTCAACAACAGTATCCACACCAACAACTCCAACAACTTTACCCACATCAACTTCATCACCAAGTACAACGTCAATAAAATCCACTTCCAGTGAGTCCTCAACAACTACTTTGCCAGCAGCTTCCAAAATATCTCCTCTGACAGCAGCGACAACACAGACAACCTCTGCATCCGCACCAACAATAGCTCCAACTACATCACAAAGTAGCACATCTGCCACACCAACAACTACGGAAAGTTCGACTCCATCCACAACACGCATAACTACAACGTTGTCATCTTCGACCGCTTCCACATCACCCAGCCCAAATACCACAATAGCATCTCAAACCACATTGCCCACTTCCACTGAATCGAATCAACAGACAAACATTCCAACCACAACACCAACTTCATTGACAACAGTCACAACAACCAATTCAGATACTACTGCATCTACACCACAGTCAACAACAGTATCCACTCCAACAATTCCAACAACTTTACCCACATCAACTTCATCACCAAGTACAACTTCAATAAAATCCACTTCCAGTGAGTCCTCAACAACTACTTTGCCAGCAGCTTCCAAAATATCTCCTCTGACAGCATCGACAACACAGACAACCTCTGCATCCGCACCAACAATAGCTCCAACTACATCACAAAGTAGCACATCTGCCACACCAACAACTACGGAAAGTTCGACTCCATCCACAACACGCATAACTACAACGTTGTCAACTTCCACATCACACAGCGCAACTACCACAATGGCATCTCTAACCACATTGCCCACTTCCACTGAATCGAATCAACAGACAAACATTCCAACCACAACACCAACACCATTGACGACCGTCACAACAACCAATGCAGAGACTACTGCATCCACACCACAGTCAACAACAGTATCCACACCAACAACTCCAACAACTTTACCCACATCAACTTCATCACCAAGTACAACGTCAATAAAATCCACTTCCAGTGAGTCCTCAACAACTACTTTGCCAGCAGCTTCCAAAATATCTCCTCTGACAGCATCGACAACACAGACAACCTCTGCATCCGCACCAACAATAGCTCCAACTACATCACAAAGTAGCACATCTGCCACACCAACAACTACGGAAAGTTCGACTCCATCCACAACACGCATAACTACAACGTTGTCAACTTCCACATCACACAGCGCAACTACCACAATGGCATCTCCAACCACATTGCCCACTTCCACTGAATCGAATCAACAGACAAACATTCCAACCACAACACCAACACCATTGACGACCGTCACAACAACCAATGCAGAGACTACTGCATCCACACCACAGTCAACAACAGTATCCACACCAACAACTCCAACAACTTTACCCACATCAACTTCATCACCAAGTACAACGTCAATAAAATCCACTTCCAGTGAGTCCTCAACAACTACTTTGCCAGCAGCTTCCAAAATATCTCCTCTGACAGCATCGACAACACAGACAACCTCTGCATCCGCACCAACAATAGCTCCAACTACATCACAAAGTAGCACATCTGCCACACCAACAACTACGGAAAGTTCGACTCCATCCACAACACGCATAACTACAACGTTGTCAACTTCCACATCACACAGCGCAACTACCACAATGGCATCTCCAACCACATTGCCCACTTCCACTGAATCGAATCAACAGACAAACATTCCAACCACAACACCAACACCATTGACGACCGTCACAACAACCAATGCAGAGACTACTGCATCCACACCACAGTCAACAACAGTATCCACACCAACAACTCCAACAACTTTACCCACATCAACTTCATCACCAAGTACAACGTCAATAAAATCCACTTCCAGTGAGTCCTCAACAACTACTTTGCCAGCAGCTTCCAAAATATCTCCTCTGACAGCATCGACAACACAGACAACCTCTGCATCCGCACCAACAATAGCTCCAACTACATCACAAAGTAGCACATCTGCCACACCAACAACTACGGAAAGTTCGACTCCATCCACAACACGCATAACTACAACGTTGTCATCTTCGACCGCTTCCACATCACCCAGCCCAAATACCACAATGGCATCTCAAACCACATTGCCCACTTCCACTGAATCGAATCAACAGACAAACATTCCAACCACAACACCAACTTCATTGACGACAGTCACAACAACCAATTCAGAGACTACTGCATCTACACCACAGTCAACAACAGTATCCACTCCAACAATTCCAACAACTTTACCCACATCAACTTCATCACCAAGTACAACTTCAATAAAATCCACTTCCAGTGAGTCCTCAACAACTACTTTGCCAGCAGCTTCCAAAATATCTCCTCTGACAGCATCGACAACACAGACAACCTCTGCATCCGCACCAACAATAGCTCCAACTACATCACAAAGTAGCACATCTGCCACACCAACAACTACGGAAAGTTCGACTCCATCCACAACACGCATAACTACAACGTTGTCAACTTCCACATCACACAGCGCAACTACCACAATGGCATCTCCAACCACATTGCCCACTTCCACTGAATCGAATCAACAGACAAACATTCCAACCACAACACCAACACCATTGACGACCGTCACAACAACCAATTCAGAGACTACTGCATCCACACCACAGTCAACAACAGTATCCACTCCAACAACTCCAACAACTTTACCCACATCAACTTCATCACCAAGTACAACGTCAATAAAATCCACTTCCAGTGAGTCCTCAACAACTACTTTGCCAGCAGCTTCCAAAATATCTCCTCTGACAGCATCGGCAACACAGACAACCTCTGCATCCGCACCAACAATAGCTCCAACTACATCACAAAGTAGCACATCTGCCACACCAACAACTACGGAAAGTTCGACTCCATCCACAACACGCATAACTACAACGTTGTCAACTTCCACATCAGACAGCGCAACTACCACAATGGCATCTCCAACCACATTGCCCACTTCCACTGAATCGAATCAACAGACAAACATTCCAACCACAACACCAACACCATTGACGACCGTCACAACAACCAATGCAGAGACTACTGCATCCACACCACAGTCAACAACAGTATCCACACCAACAACTCCAACAACTTTACCCACATCAACTTCATCACCAAGTACAACGTCAATAAAATCCACTTCCAGTGAGTCCTCAACAACTACTTTGCCAGCAGCTTCCAAAATATCTCCTCTGACAGCATCGGCAACACAGACAACCTCTGCATCCGCACCAACAATAGCTCCAACTACATCACAAAGTAGCACATCTGCCACACCAACAACTACGGAAAGTTCGACTCCATCCACAACACGCATAACTACAACGTTGTCAACTTCCACATCACACAGCGCAACTACCACAATGGCATCTCCAACCACATTGCCCACTTCCACTGAATCGAATCAACAGACAAACATTCCAACCACAACACCAACACCATTGACGACCGTCACAACAACCAATGCAGAGACTACTGCATCCACACCACAGTCAACAACAGTATCCACACCAACAACTCCAACAACTTTACCCACATCAACTTCATCACCAAGTACAACGTCAATAAAATCCACTTCCAGTGAGTCCTCAACAACTACTTTGCCAGCAGCTTCCAAAATATCTCCTCTGACAGCATCGACAACACAGACAACCTCTGCATCCGCACCAACAATAGCTCCAACTACATCACAAAGTAGCACATCTGCCACACCAACAACTACGGAAAGTTCGACTCCATCCACAACACGCATAACTACAACGTTGTCAACTTCCACATCACACAGCGCAACTACCACAATGGCATCTCCAACCACATTGCCCACTTCCACTGAATCGAATCAACAGACAAACATTCCAACCACAACACCAACACCATTGACGACCGTCACAACAACCAATGCAGAGACTACTGCATCCACACCACAGTCAACAACAGTATCCACACCAACAACTCCAACAACTTTACCCACATCAACTTCATCACCAAGTACAACGTCAATAAAATCCACTTCCAGTGAGTCCTCAACAACTACTTTGCCAGCAGCTTCCAAAATATCTCCTCTGACAGCATCGACAACACAGACAACCTCTGCATCCGCACCAACAATAGCTCCAACTACATCACAAAGTAGCACATCTGCCACACCAACAACTACGGAAAGTTCGACTCCATCCACAACACGCATAACTACAACGTTGTCAACTTCCACATCACACAGCGCAACTACCACAATGGCATCTCCAACCACATTGCCCACTTCCACTGAATCGAATCAACAGACAAACATTCCAACCACAACACCAACACCATTGACGACCGTCACAACAACCAATGCAGAGACTACTGCATCCACACCACAGTCAACAACAGTATCCACACCAACAACTCCAACAACTTTACCCACATCAACTTCATCACCAAGTACAACGTCAATAAAATCCACTTCCAGTGAGTCCTCAACAACTACTTTGCCAGCAGCTTCCAAAATATCTCCTCTGACAGCATCGGCAACACAGACAACCTCTGCATCCGCACCAACAATAGCTCCAACTACATCACAAAGTAGCACATCTGCCACACCAACAACTACGGAAAGTTCGACTCCATCCACAACACGCATAACTACAACGTTGTCAACTTCCACATCACACAGCGCAACTACCACAATGGCATCTCCAACCACATTGCCCACTTCCACTGAATCGAATCAACAGACAAACATTCCAACCACAACACCAACACCATTGACGACCGTCACAACAACCAATGCAGAGACTACTGCATCCACACCACAGTCAACAACAGTATCCACACCAACAACTCCAACAACTTTACCCACATCAACTTCATCACCAAGTACAACGTCAATAAAATCCACTTCCAGTGAGTCCTCAACAACTACTTTGCCAGCAGCTTCCAAAATATCTCCTCTGACAGCATCGACAACACAGACAACCTCTGCATCCGCACCAACAATAGCTCCAACTACATCACAAAGTAGCACATCTGCCACACCAACAACTACGGAAAGTTCGACTCCATCCACAACACGCATAACTACAACGTTGTCAACTTCCACATCACACAGCGCAACTACCACAATGGCATCTCCAACCACATTGCCCACTTCCACTGAATCGAATCAACAGACAAACATTCCAACCACAACACCAACACCATTGACGACCGTCACAACAACCAATGCAGAGACTACTGCATCCACACCACAGTCAACAACAGTATCCACACCAACAACTCCAACAACTTTACCCACATCAACTTCATCACCAAGTACAACGTCAATAAAATCCACTTCCAGTGAGTCCTCAACAACTACTTTGCCAGCAGCTTCCAAAATATCTCCTCTGACAGCATCGACAACACAGACAACCTCTGCATCCGCACCAACAATAGCTCCAACTACATCACAAAGTAGCACATCTGCCACACCAACAACTACGGAAAGTTCGACTCCATCCACAACACGCATAACTACAACGTTGTCAACTTCCACATCACACAGCGCAACTACCACAATGGCATCTCCAACCACATTGCCCACTTCCACTGAATCGAATCAACAGACAAACATTCCAACCACAACACCAACACCATTGACGACCGTCACAACAACCAATGCAGAGACTACTGCATCCACACCACAGTCAACAACAGTATCCACACCAACAACTCCAACAACTTTACCCACATCAACTTCATCACCAAGTACAACGTCAATAAAATCCACTTCCAGTGAGTCCTCAACAACTACTTTGCCAGCAGCTTCCAAAATATCTCCTCTGACAGCATCGACAACACAGACAACCTCTGCATCCGCACCAACAATAGCTCCAACTACATCACAAAGTAGCACATCTGCCACACCAACAACTACGGAAAGTTCGACTCCATCCACAACACGCATAACTACAACGTTGTCAACTTCCACATCACACAGCGCAACTACCACAATGGCATCTCCAACCACATTGCCCACTTCCACTGAATCGAATCAACAGACAAACATTCCAACCACAACACCAACACCATTGACGACCGTCACAACAACCAATTCAGAGACTACTGCATCCACACCACAGTCAACAACAGTATCCACACCAACAACTCCAACAACTTTACCCACATCAACTTCATCACCAAGTACAACGTCAATAAAATCCACTTCCAGTGAGTCCTCAACAACTACTTTGCCAGCAGCTTCCAAAATATCTCCTCTGACAGCATCGACAACACAGACAACCTCTGCATCCGCACCAACAATAGCTCCAACTACATCACAAAGTAGCACATCTGCCACACCAACAACTACGGAAAGTTCGACTCCATCCACAACACGCATAACTACAACGTTGTCAACTTCCACATCACACAGCGCAACTACCACAATGGCATCTCCAACCACATTGCCCACTTCCACTGAATCGAATCAACAGACAAACATTCCAACCACAACACCAACACCATTGACGACCGTCACAACAACCAATGCAGAGACTACTGCATCCACACCACAGTCAACAACAGTATCCACACCAACAACTCCAACAACTTTACCCACATCAACTTCATCACCAAGTACAACGTCAATAAAATCCACTTCCAGTGAGTCCTCAACAACTACTTTGCCAGCAGCTTCCAAAATATCTCCTCTGACAGCATCGACAACACAGACAACCTCTGCATCCGCACCAACAATAGCTCCAACTACATCACAAAGTAGCACATCTGCCACACCAACAACTACGGAAAGTTCGACTCCATCCACAACACGCATAACTACAACGTTGTCAACTTCCACATCACACAGCGCAACTACCACAATGGCATCTCCAACCACATTGCCCACTTCCACTGAATCGAATCAACAGACAAACATTCCAACCACAACACCAACACCATTGACGACCGTCACAACAACCAATGCAGAGACTACTGCATCCACACCACAGTCAACAACAGTATCCACACCAACAACTCCAACAACTTTACCCACATCAACTTCATCACCAAGTACAACGTCAATAAAATCCACTTCCAGTGAGTCCTCAACAACTACTTTGCCAGCAGCTTCCAAAATATCTCCTCTGACAGCATCGACAACACAGACAACCTCTGCATCCGCACCAACAATAGCTCCAACTACATCACAAAGTAGCACATCTGCCACACCAACAACTACGGAAAGTTCGACTCCATCCACAACACGCATAACTACAACGTTGTCAACTTCCACATCACACAGCGCAACTACCACAATGGCATCTCCAACCACATTGCCCACTTCCACTGAATCGAATCAACAGACAAACATTCCAACCACAACACCAACACCATTGACGACCGTCACAACAACCAATGCAGAGACTACTGCATCCACACCACAGTCAACAACAGTATCCACACCAACAACTCCAACAACTTTACCCACATCAACTTCATCACCAAGTACAACGTCAATAAAATCCACTTCCAGTGAGTCCTCAACAACTACTTTGCCAGCAGCTTCCAAAATATCTCCTCTGACAGCATCGACAACACAGACAACCTCTGCATCCGCACCAACAATAGCTCCAACTACATCACAAAGTAGCACATCTGCCACACCAACAACTACGGAAAGTTCGACTCCATCCACAACACGCATAACTACAACGTTGTCAACTTCCACATCACACAGCGCAACTACCACAATGGCATCTCCAACCACATTGCCCACTTCCACTGAATCGAATCAACAGACAAACATTCCAACCACAACACCAACACCATTGACGACCGTCACAACAACCAATTCAGAGACTACTGCATCCACACCACAGTCAACAACAGTATCCACACCAACAACTCCAACAACTTTACCCACATCAACTTCATCACCAAGTACAACGTCAATAAAATCCACTTCCAGTGAGTCCTCAACAACTACTTTGCCAGCAGCTTCCAAAATATCTCCTCTGACAGCATCGACAACACAGACAACCTCTGCATCCGCACCAACAATAGCTCCAACTACATCACAAAGTAGCACATCTGCCACACCAACAACTACGGAAAGTTCGACTCCATCCACAACACGCATAACTACAACGTTGTCAACTTCCACATCACACAGCGCAACTACCACAATGGCATCTCCAACCACATTGCCCACTTCCACTGAATCGAATCAACAGACAAACATTCCAACCACAACACCAACACCATTGACGACCGTCACAACAACCAATGCAGAGACTACTGCATCCACACCACAGTCAACAACAGTATCCACACCAACAACTCCAACAACTTTACCCACATCAACTTCATCACCAAGTACAACGTCAATAAAATCCACTTCCAGTGAGTCCTCAACAACTACTTTGCCAGCAGCTTCCAAAATATCTCCTCTGACAGCATCGACAACACAGACAACCTCTGCATCCGCACCAACAATAGCTCCAACTACATCACAAAGTAGCACATCTGCCACACCAACAACTACGGAAAGTTCGACTCCATCCACAACACGCATAACTACAACGTTGTCAACTTCCACATCACACAGCGCAACTACCACAATGGCATCTCCAACCACATTGCCCACTTCCACTGAATCGAATCAACAGACAAACATTCCAACCACAACACCAACACCATTGACGACCGTCACAACAACCAATGCAGAGACTACTGCATCCACACCACAGTCAACAACAGTATCCACACCAACAACTCCAACAACTTTACCCACATCAACTTCATCACCAAGTACAACGTCAATAAAATCCACTTCCAGTGAGTCCTCAACAACTACTTTGCCAGCAGCTTCCAAAATATCTCCTCTGACAGCATCGACAACACAGACAACCTCTGCATCCGCACCAACAATAGCTCCAACTACATCACAAAGTAGCACATCTGCCACACCAAAAACTACGGAAAGTTCGACTCCATCCACAACACGCATAACTACAACGTTGTCAACTTCCACATCACACAGCGCAACTACCACAATGGCATCTCCAACCACATTGCCCACTTCCACTGAATCGAATCAACAGACAAACATTCCAACCACAACACCAACACCATTGACGACCGTCACAACAACCAATGCAGAGACTACTGCATCCACACCACAGTCAACAACAGTATCCACACCAACAACTCCAACAACTTTACCCACATCAACTTCATCACCAAGTACAACGTCAATAAAATCCACTTCCAGTGAGTCCTCAACAACTACTTTGCCAGCAGCTTCCAAAATATCTCCTCTGACAGCATCGGCAACACAGACAACCTCTGCATCCGCACCAACAATAGCTCCAACTACATCACAAAGTAGCACATCTGCCACACCAACAACTACGGAAAGTTCGACTCCATCCACAACACGCATAACTACAACGTTGTCAACTTCCACATCAGACAGCGCAACTACCACAATGGCATCTCCAACCACATTGCCCACTTCCACTGAATCGAATCAACAGACAAACATTCCAACCACAACACCAACACCATTGACGACCGTCACAACAACCAATGCAGAGACTACTGCATCCACACCACAGTCAACAACAGTATCCACACCAACAACTCCAACAACTTTACCCACATCAACTTCATCACCAAGTACAACGTCAATAAAATCCACTTCCAGTGAGTCCTCAACAACTACTTTGCCAGCAGCTTCCAAAATATCTCCTCTGACAGCATCGGCAACACAGACAACCTCTGCATCCGCACCAACAATAGCTCCAACTACATCACAAAGTAGCACATCTGCCACACCAACAACTACGGAAAGTTCGACTCCATCCACAACACGCATAACTACAACGTTGTCAACTTCCACATCACACAGCGCAACTACCACAATGGCATCTCCAACCACATTGCCCACTTCCACTTGAATCGAATCAACAGACAAACATTCCAACCACAACACCAACACCATTGACGACCGTCACAACAACCAATGCAGAGACTACTGCATCCACACCACAGTCAACAACAGTATCCACACCAACAACTCCAACAACTTACCCACATCAACTTCATCACCAAGTACAACGTCAATAAAATCCACTTCCAGTGAGTCCTCAACAACTACTTTGCCAGCAGCTTCCAAAATATCTCCTCTGACAGCATCGGCAACACAGACAACCTCTGCATCCGCACCAACAATAGCTCCAACTACATCACAAAGTAGCACATCTGCCACACCAACAACTACGGAAAGTTCGACTCCATCCACAACACGCATAACTACAACGTTGTCAACTTCCACATCACACAGCGCAACTACCACAATGGCATCTCCAAACCACATTGCCCACTTCCACTGAATCGAATCAACAGACAAACATTCCAACCACAACACCAACACCATTGACGACCGTCACAACAACCAATTCAGAGACTACTGCATCCACACCACAGTCAACAACAGTATCCACACCAACAACTCCAACAACTTTACCCACATCAACTTCATCACCAAGTACAACGTCAATAAAATCCACTTCCAGTGAGTCCTCAACAACTACTTTGCCAGCAGCTTCCAAAATATCTCCTCTGACAGCATCGGCAACACAGACAACCTCTGCATCCGCACCAACAATAGCTCCAACTACATCACAAAGTAGCACATCTGCCACACCAACAACTACGGAAAGTTCGACTCCATCCACAACACGCATAACTACAACGTTGTCAACTTCCACATCACACAGCGCAACTACCACAATGGCATCTCCAACCACATTGCCCACTTCCACTGAATCGAATCAACAGACAAACATTCCAACCACAACACCAACACCATTGACGACCGTCACAACAACCAATGCAGAGACTACTGCATCCACACCACAGTCAACAACAGTATCCACACCAACAACTCCAACAACTTTACCACATCAACTTCATCACCAAGTACAACGTCAATAAAATCCACTTCCAGTGAGTCCTCAACAACTACTTTGCCAGCAGCTTCCAAAATATCTCCTCTGACAGCATCGGCAACACAGACAACCTCTGCATCCGCACCAACAATAGCTCCAACTACATCACAAAGTAGCACATCTGCCACACCAACAACTACGGAAAAGTTCGACTCCATCCACAACACGCATAACTACAACGTTGTCAACTTCCACATCACACAGCGCAACTACCACAATGGCATCTCCAACCACATTGCCCCACTTCCACTGAATCGAATCAACAGACAAACATTCCAACCACAACACCAACACCATTGACGACCGTCACAACAACCAATGCAGAGACTACTGCATCCACACCACAGTCAACAACAGTATCCACACCAACAACTCCAACAACTTTACCCACATCAACTTCATCACCAAGTACAACGTCAATAAAATCCACTTCCAGTGAGTCCTCAACAACTACTTTGCCAGCAGCTTCCAAAATATCTCCTCTGACAGCATCGGACAACACAGACAACCTCTGCATCCGCACCAACAATAGCTCCAACTACATCACAAAGTAGCACATCTGCCACACCAACAACTACGGAAAGTTCGACTCCATCCACAACACGCATAACTACAACGTTGTCAACTTCCACATCACACAGCGCAACTACCACAATGGCATCTCTCCAACCACATTGCCCACTTCCACTGAATCGAATCAACAGACAAACATTCCAACCACAACACCAACACCATTGACGACCGTCACAACAACCAATTCAGAGACTACTGCATCCACACCACAGTCAACAACAGTATCCACTCCAACAACTCCAACAACTTTACCCACATCAACTTCATCACCAAGTACAACGTCAATAAAATCCACTTCCAGTGAGTCCCTCAACAACTACTTTGCCAGCAGCTTCCAAAATATCTCCTCTGACAGCATCGGACAACACAGACAACCTCTGCATCCGCACCAACAATAGCTCCAACTACATCACAAAGTAGCACATCTGCCACACCAACAACTACGGAAAGTTCGACTCCATCCACAACACGCATAACTACAACGTTGTCAACTTCCACATCACACAGCGCAACTACCACAATGGCATCTCCAACCACATTGCCCACTTCCACTGAATCGAATCAACAGACAAACATTCCAACCACAACACCAACACCATTGACGACCGTCACAACAACCAATGCAGAGACTACTGCATCCACACCACAGTCAACAACAGTATCCACACCAACAACTCCAACAACTTTACCCACATCAACTTCATCACCAAGTACAACGTCAATAAAATCCACTTCCAGTGAGTCCTCAACAACTACTTTGCCAGCAGCTTCCAAAATATCTCCTCTGACAGCAGCGACAACACAGACAACCTCTGCATCCGCACCAACAATAGCTCCAACTACATCACAAAGTAGCACATCTGCCACACCAACAACTACGGAAAGTTCGACTCCATCCACAACACGCATAACTACAACGTTGTCCATCTCGACGCTTCCACATCACCCAGCCCAAATACCACAATAGCATCTCAAACCACATTGCCCACTTCCACTGAATCGAATCAACAGACAAACATTCCAACCACAACACCCAACTTCATTGACAACAGTCACAAACAACCAATTCAGATACTACTGCATCTACACCACAGTCAACAACAGTATCCACTCCAACAATTCCAACAACTTTACCCACATCAACTTCATCACCAAGTACAACTTCAATAAAATCCACTTCCAGTGAGTCCTCAACAACTACTTTGCCAGCAGCTTCCAAAATATCTCCTCTGACAGCATCGACAACACAGACAACCTCTGCATCCGCACCAACAATAGCTCCAACTACATCACAAAGTAGCACATCTGCCACACCAACAACTACGGAAAGTTCGACTCCATCCACAACACGCATAACTACAACGTTGTCAACTTCCACATCACACAGCGCAACTACCACAATGCGCATCTCTCAACCCACATTGCCCACTTCCACTGAATCGAATCAACAGACAAACATTCCAACCACAACACCAACCACCATTGACGACCGTCACAACAACCAATGCAGAGACTACTGCATCCACACCACAGTCAACAACAGTATCCACACCAACAACTCCAACAACTTTACCCACATCAACTTCATCACCAAGTACAACGTCAATAAAATCCACTTCCAGTGAGTCCTCAACAACTACTTTGCCAGCAGCTTCCAAAATATCTCCTCTGACAGCATCGACAACACAGACAACCTCTGCATCCGCACCAACAATAGCTCCAAACTACCATCACAAAGTAGCACATCTGCCACACCAACAACTACGGAAAGTTCGACTCCATCCCACAACACGCATAACTACAACGTGTGTCAACTTCCACATCACACAGCGCAAACTACCCACAATGGCATCTCCAACCACATTGCCCCACTTCCACTGAATCGAATCAACAGACAAACATTCCAACCACAACACCAACACCATTGACGACCGTCACAACAACCAATGCAGAGACTACTGCATCACACCACAGTCAACAACAGTATCCACACCAACAACTCCAACAACTTTACCACATCAACTTCATCACCAAGTACAACGTCAATAAAATCCACTTCCAGTGAGTCCTCAACAACTACTTTGCCAGCAGCTTCCAAAATATCTCCTCTGACAGCATCGACAAACACAGACAACCTCTGCTATCCGCACCAACAATAGCTCCAACTACATCACAAAGTAGCACATCTGCCACACCAACAACTACGGAA